>NW_028173096.1:43942-96529 GCF_963971535.1 Notolepis coatsorum
CTGTGGATAAAACAATACAAATGCAGGAATGTGTAAATGTGATGGTTGGTGAACACTAACAGCCATTTGCGCCTCTGCGCCTCCACTGTCCCCTCCTCCCATTCCTCCACTGACGCCCAATTTCCTGAATGCGATTTATACATATAAATAAATGTATCCGTTTTAAAAGTTGTCGTGAATTGTCATGGTATGACAAATACAGTTACTGGTAACTCGCAGGCATTGCAGAGATATTGAGGAAAAACACAAAATCGCATTGGCTTTTTTTCTATCATTTTTCTCTATAGAATGAATGAAAACTTTATTTAACAGATTGCAGAATGGGTACAATACAGTACGGCTCAATACAGACATACTACACAGACATAATAGACACACACACTGTTCCAAAAATGATATTCCCATTTCCCACTGCTAAATTAATGACCATAGGTATTTTTTATAGCTTTTTCAGGAACATGGCATGTCTTTTTTTATCATGCATATCCTGTGTTATGGGAGATTAATAATATAATAATGAGCAATAACTTGTTCTGAGTCCAAAAGTTGAAATAAGGAAATAGAAAATAGATTTAATTCCTCACATAGATCAATTGATAAGGAATGCACAGTTGAAGATCAGACCATGTAAACAAATGTCCGATCACCAAGTGAGGACGATCTCCCGTCCCGCAAGACCGTTAATACAAAATTAATATATACATATGACGTGGAAGGAACTGGAAATCACTCTGAGGATTGGCTGAAATGACTATTATGGCTGCTTTACAAGGAAAACAGAGCGGATCCCATAACAATGTCACTTATGGCCTTATAGCAAGGATCAACATAGATCATAACCAAATTGTTTTGACTGGCTAATGTGTGCTTCTCTTAAAGAGAAACGCACATACTACGTTGATATCTGATGACAGCGCCCTCTCATACAATACCACAATGGTATGATAATATATTTCCACGACACCTGTTACCTATATTTTTTTGCATTTTGCACAATCAATGCGGGCGTGACCACCTGCATTTCACTGTATGTGACAAATAAACCTCTTGATTCTTCTTGAGTTGTCGTATTAATATGTAGCCTACAGTGATGAAGGTATAAAGACACTGGTAATACATTGATTGATTGCTAACTTTAACAGATGGGTACAATACAGTATTGTGCAATACACAATTGTTAAGGGGATGCAGACCAGAGAAGGACTTCTTCCCCCATTTTCAATTCATCATAACATTTTATGTATGAATTGTAAGATTTCAATAAATATAAACATGTTAATGCTACTACTACATAAACTGAATTTATACTGAATTTGTCTTACACTTAATGCAGGGATGTTCACAGCATTTCACTTTCAACCAGGTATCTGATTAATTTAATGTAGCAACTAGTTCACCCAGTCCTTGTTGGACTGATAACTTTAAGTGGTTGCCTAGTGGAGATTTAGGATTCACTGACTGTAGACTGTAAGAAAAAAAGCTGCAAGAAAACTAAATGTCTGGCATCTATGGTTTCCAAATACTGTCAAATTACAGTAAAATCAAATGCATTTACAGATTACAACCTTTATTTAATGGTTAATATTTTGATAAAAGGTAATTTACTGTATTTTTATAGCATTTACACTCTACACAGTAGGAAAACAAAATAATACCGGTTTTGACCAGCAGCGACGAGGCAGCTCCATTGGGAGGGGGAGGGGGCGGGCTGAGGGGGCGGGGCCAGGAGAAGGGGCGTGGCTAAAACCTGCACGTTTTTTCAAATCGAAATGTTGACAGCTATGGTCAGAAGCCAGCACTCTATATGTACTGGTCAACTCAAAAAAATGTCCATTGCGCCTATTTCTCCAAAACAATGTCACGCAATAGATACCAGGTCATTTGGAGGTTCCTACATTTTAGCAACAACGAGACGGCAGACAAGGCTGATAAAATGTACAAAGTACGCCCGGTCCTTGACTACCTTGTCAACCGATTCCAGGAGCTATTTCAGCCAGACAAGAATATTAGCATAGACGAGGGGATGCTGGCCTGGCGTGGCAAACAAAAATTTAGAGTATTCAGCCCCCTGAAGCCCACCAAATATGGGATCAGGTCATATGTGCTCTGTGATTCTCGCACTGGTTACTGCTTTTCACTGCGGCCATTTTGTGGGCACTATGCACCCGTCAAGGACACGGTCGTTGGGCTCCTAGGACGTTTGGCAGGCCAGGGATACTGTTTGTTTATGGATCATTTTTACAACTCAGTATCCCTGTCTGACATACTCCTACAGTTGAGGACCCACGTCTGCGGTACCTTGAGGATGCACCAGGGAGAACCGGCGCAGATAAAGCGTGTAACCAATGTTGAGCTGTTGGTGGGCAAGACCATGGCCCTGCACAACAAACGGGTCATGGTTCTCGCCTGGAGAGACAAGCGGATTGTCAAAATGATCAGCAGCTTTCACCAGGACACTCTAATGGAAACACGCGTCTGGCAGAAGGGTCATAAGGAGAAGGTAACGGTCATGAAGCCAGACTGCGTGCTTTCATATAATTTGTCCATGAACGGGGTCGACAAAATAGATCAACATATCGCATACTATCCGTTCATTAGGAAGACTGCAAAGTGGACCAAGAAGTTCGTAGTCTATTTGATTCAAATAGCCATGGCCAATGCCTATGTTCTGTACAGAGACAGACAGCCAACAGGACCGCACAAGACACTTATGCAGTTCCAAATACAAACAATCGCTGACTTGTGTGATGAGGCAGATGCAGCAGATTTAGCTCAGACAGTGGCCAGTGCCGCACGTGCCGCAGGTGAGGCAGATGAGGCAGAGGCAGGTGCCGCAGGTGGGGGGGGTGGGGGGTGTGAGGTGGGAGGGAGCTTCCAGGGCCCAAAAGACAGATCCGCACTGCAGGTTGGATGGCCAGCTAAGAATGCATATTATGGAGAAGTACCCACCCACCCCAAAGAAGAAGCATCCCACGAGAGAGTGCCGTTTTGTAAGAAAAAAGGCATTAGGCGGGAAACCAGATCATACTGCTCAAAGTGTGGAGTCCCCCTACATCAAGAGTGTTTCACACCCTACCACACAAAGAGAGATTATGCTAGCTGAGCATTATCGCTAGCATAAGCTCTCTTTGTGTGCTAAGAGTGGAAACACTCTCCATGAAATATATATATATATGGATGGGTGCGTACTTCCCCGTAGTATGTGTTATGATATATGAGTGTATACATTTAGTCATTTAGCTGACGCTTTTATCCAAAGTGACTTACAGGTTCTGTACGACAAGTCATCAGGACGGGCACAACTCTATCAGCTGAGTAACAATGTGTGTCTGAGGCGGCCAGACGATGCAGAGCGTAGGGGTATTGAGGGTGTGTAGTATATTGTATAGTGTCTTGTAAATAGTGTAAGTATTTCACAATATAGGTATTACTGGTTGTACAGAACAAAGGTGTTGGCACACAGTAAATTTCGCTGAGTATATTTTACTCAAACTGAGTACATTTTACTCAAACTGTACTGGTCAACTCTAAAATGTTTCCATTGCGCCCATTTCTCCAACACAATGTCACACAATAGATACCAGGGCCCTCATTCATCAACGTGTGCGTAGAATATGTTCTATTTCCACACGTAAGCACAGAATGTAGAATCAGTGTACGCACAGGAAAATCGGGATTCATCAACCGTGCGTACACAGGTCCTATGCTCCTCCGTGTTGATGAATACCACTTTGTTCTACCGTCAATGCTCGTGCATGATTATCCATATATGGTCATGAAAGTGAGGAAACACCCCCCATGGGATGTGAAATAATGGACTGACCCGAGCGGAACTCTGAGAAACTTCACGGAGATTGTTCACTGCTGTCGAACCAAGAAGACACTATCGCGTATTATGGGATAAATAAAAGGCGGACTTGTAAACGGTGATGTCAGATATCAACGGCTCCCTAAGACCATTGCTGCAATTCTGCCTGGACAGGTCAAAATACTAATAAAGACCGTTCGTTGACCACTGTTTGGCGTTGGTTGTGTGTCATTATAACCGTGCTGTAATATGAATGCCTTTATTAGTTGTGTTCGATTGGCTATATGATTTTTAGAGGCATCTATTTTGTTGTCGGTATTACCGACAACAAAATAGATGCCTCTAAAAATCATATACTATTAGGTAGCCTATATGGATTACTGATAAGTGCCCACGCTAGGTCTTAGGTCAGATCGATAACTTCATAACTCATTGGTCTGCTCATCTTGACATCAAACAGCGTACTGCGAAGTGGTTGACATGCAGAACCGAACGAGTCTACAAAATGTTGTTGTTACTACTGACCGACAAGAGATAGCGAATGCACCGTTCCGACCCCCGTCAGTCATCGACCTTAGGTCGAGTGATTGAAGTTGCGGAATCTTTTATTTTATTTGCACTGGGAAGGACTCTCTTTATTCAGATGAGGTCCATTTCCCTTATCAGTTACACGTATTATCACTGTATGGCTTTACTTGATAATAACAGTTATACAGAACCCACCTTTAGTCCTTAATGCATAATCATATGTCTCCTTTTACTCCGTAGGGATAAAGCCACACTTCTAAAGTTTTACATCATTAATCAAAACGCAATACGGGACCGCGTGGTTGACATATTTCTCCTTTTACTCCGTCTGGCTAAAGCCACACTTCTAAAGTTTTTTCATCATTAATCAAAACGCAAAGGGTGAAGTTACAAATGCAGAACACATTTCAATGCTTACCCGGCCGTCTGGTCAGAAGAAAGGATACAAAGGATATATTTATAGAGAGGTTTAATTAGAAAAGGCAAGTTATAAAAATTTCCAATTCAGTTAAAATATGCATAAAACAAAACATCTCATCTGGCACGGCTTGTGCCCCGTGTCAAGCACCATCTTCTCCTTCCAAAAAGTCTTGTAAAATCTGCCTGTGATCTGGCCAGTTGGCCTTTATAAAGGGCCCCAGATCTCTTCTGCTTATTGGTCCAAATACAGCGCTGTCACCGTGATGTCATTTCACCAGCCAGTCAGTGCACGGTACGTGGGGACTGTCTCTCCTCCCATTCTACTCCACTAGGCCGTAACTCGAAAAGTAATTGTAACATTTTTGCTGGAACAGACTCCCATTGTCTCTGTTGTGGAAAGTCCCTTCACTTTTCATCTCATTCAGACCCCACAAAGGGTTAACCGGTCTGCCGGCCGGAGAGCTCCGGGAAGAGGCCCTGCCTGGCAGGGCCACATTCCCCAGGTTGACTCCCCATCGCAGGCTCATGGAGGGAGGGAGACAGATGCATCTGTACAGATCAAGCAAATCATTCTTCTCTACGCAGAAGCATATAATTGAATACTGAAGCATATTAAAAATAGGTTAGATTCACACAATCACTGTCTTCCAACCAGAGTTTTAGTTTTAAAGTGTATAACGAATATACTGGTTATAAAAGAACAAACAGGAATGTCAATGTTCTGTTGTTGAATGTTGTTCTGTGGCACTCAACATGTGTCCACACACAACGTGTTTCCTTTCCGACGGGGCACCACCAGCCAGAACACACGTCACATCCAGACACCCACAGCAACACATGCCCAGAACAGGATGTCATACCAACCAGTGTCGCTTAGTTGGCTGTGACACCTTACACCTCCTCTGTCATCCTGGGAGGTCATTGTCCATCGTCAATTGAATAATTGAATAATGAAGCATATAATTACATGTGAAAAATAGGTATATACGGCTATATTGGAACGAATCAGGATGTCAATTTTTAAAAGTGTCACTTGTTGTGTGGCACTTCACAATTACATATAATAGCAGCCATAGCCTACATTATGCAACAGTAACTTGCGCATACCAGTGTATGCGACGGACCAGTGTATACCTTATATCATATCATATTCATATAATAGTTTACTCTATCAGCATACCAGCATGTAATATGTTCTTTGTTAGAACTCAACTCGTTAGACAGGCTGACAGACGTGTACACTTACGATGATGTCGGATATGATATCTATTAACCATTGCTGCCTGGGCAGCGCAAACACTAATAAAGACCGCGCTGGAATATGACTGCCTTTTCCCGTGTTGTTTGATTAATACCCAGGGATTAAAGTTCTCCTCAATTTTATTCCAAATCGCGATGGATCTTCCGTCAATTTTCTACCTGCTGCATATGATTTCTAGAGGCATACTACAATCTATTTTGATGTCAGTATTGGGTAGCCTATATAAACAATAATACGAGAGCATATACAAGAACAATGAATCTCACTGCATGTATGATGTAGCCTGCCTTTCAATACATGAACTTGAATTCCATCATGTTTGTGTGCAGGACTCACAAGGCTGTTGTCACAATGGGTGGTACCGGTACAGTAATAATAACAGTCCACACAATATCACGATGGACCATGCCATAGCCTATGTTCTATTAGGACATGATCTGTGACGACAAATGTTCTAGAATGTTTGATTAAGATATCATACTCTGACAGCATGCCTATGATCAACAAAAACGCGAACTTGAATCCCATCATATACATAGTCTGTCCACTATCTGGTGTCATTGCAATGCGTTTTCTATTCTTTCTTATGCAGTAAAAAGGGGGAAGAACACTATATCGTGGGTGTTCATATGACTCTGCTTACAGCTTCGAAAGTCCACTTGTTTCGTTTAACGTAAAGCCTTTAAAATATAATCAAAACGTTCCCGTGTTTCTGCGGTCTGTGCGCAAAATAATAACGAGTTGAGATACGCGGAGCGCAGTCAGTCAGTAGCCTACACCCCGTATATTCCGATAACGCTATATAAACCATGCTGCATTCATTCTGAGAGAAAGATCTATTATTCCAAATGCTATTTATAGGGGTTTGACCATAATTACACTACTGTTGCTGTTACGAAGGATCAGATTAAACCGAATATATATATTTATTGATTGATATATATTGCATAATATTTGTATATCGTTTGATATCCCTTGTGTATTCCTTGTACATATACACGGAATATCCCTTTAGCCTAGTACAGACCATAATATTTCGTTCTCCTATTGGACAGCGGTCCCTCAGGCGCCATTGCCATACCTCCAAGGTCTGGTTCAAAGTCACCGCCAAAGACTTGCCTGGACATGAACGGCTCTGCGCAAGGATATGAGACAGGAATAAAGCTGGTACTAGTTTGTTCACCTAACGTATAAATACGGCGCAGGTGAATACAGAAGCACTCTTAGTCTAAGAGTTACCCAATAAGTTGAAGCCTCACCCACGATACAACGTGCGGTGAAGTATGGCCTGTTTGGCCCCAAATAGAGCATTGAGACCGCGTGCGAATTAATAACTGAAGTATCAGAGTTTAACGCTGTACCGTCGAGTTCGACCTATTCTATTAATTCAGTAATAGTCTATTTATGTATAGTGTATCGTGCGGCTACCGTTCTACAGTGACCAGCATCACCAACGTTTCCTCGTATCAGCTAGTGTGCTTGTCCAGGCTGGGCTGCTTACCCTGGCGCTTTCACCCGAGGAGCCCTAGACGAGGACCGTGTGGATCATGTACACTGGATAACCTACCGACGACTGCATAGCCCTTTTCGGCTGGATTATATTTGCTTTTGGTCCTGTAATTGATGGAGCGGAGAATCGCCTACACCCACAATTGTGTGGGATTTACCCTGTGAGGAGCCACGTCGAGCCCGCCTCTCAGAAGCCTGAGGCCGGCTAGCTTTCTTCCATGCGGAGCTGCATGCTACGGAGAACAGCTGTATTCGTCTGCGGATCAAGATATTATTGCACCGTCTCCTGTACTTGGAGTCTCTTTATCATCGTTGACCCAGACTCTACTACCGACAAATCCTCTCCCCTTGCTGGCTTACGACCGGAGGGACCCTACCAGTATCTCCCGCTATCTTACCAGAGTACCATAGATATAATTCCTAAGATTCAGGTTGTATTATTATCTCCTGCGTAATATGAGAATGGACATACGTTATTGATTTGCCTACGCACATTCCTTTGCCTTATAAGCGCATCCAAAGTAAAGTATATCATCTATCATTGCTGCTAATAAATACTTAAATCCAGTTTTGTGTGGAACCGAGTCATTGTGGGAAGTGTTCATCATAAGATACCTGTGTACTGTATGGCCAGTAGTAATGTACATAAGACAGTAGTGGTTTAATGATACCATACTTATTAATACAGTCAGGGAATTGTACCCCTCAGTTACAGTTGCTATTTTACAATGAACTATAATGAATTACGGTTCATACAGAAGTTCTGTATGAACCGTAATTCATTATAGTTCATTGTAAAATAGCAACAGTAGTGTAATTATGGTCAAAACCCTATAAATAGCATTTGGAATAATAGATCTTTCTCTCAGAATGAATGCAGCATGGTTTATATAGCGTTATCGGAATATACGGGGTGTAGGCTACTGACTGACTGCGCTCCGCCAGTGTTGGAACTAATGCACAGAAGCTAATTTCCTTGTTGTAATAATATATTCTACCACTGGGCGTCAGCTAAGTGTGCTCAGAGCTGTGCGTAGACATAAGCACAAAGTCAAGTTCAAGTTGAAATTGATGAATCCCACTCTTTGCTTAGAAATGATCGTACGCACAGGGTAAGCACAAATCTGTGCGTAAGACACGTTGATGAATGAGGGCCCAGATCATTTGGAGGTTCCTACATTTTAGCAACAACGAGACGGCAGAAAAGGCTGATAAACTGTACAAAGTACGCCCGGTCCTAGATTACCTTGTCAACCGATTCCAGGAGCTATTTCAGCCAGACCGGAATATTAGCATAGACTCAGTTTGAGTAAAATTTACTCTGCGAAATTTACTGTGCACATGGATATATTTGAAACACTATTCTTGGTCCACTTTCAGATTAGCAATGTTGGTCTATCTTGTCAATGTCGTTCATCAGTGTCCTGGTGTTAGCTGCTGATCATTTTCACAGAGTTTCACAGAGTACATATGGCTCACTTTACTAACTAACACACTTTACATGTACATATGTGTTCTGATGCACAAACATAATGGTTATCTGCCATTTTGTCAGGTCAACAGTACACTAAACATACTTTACATGTACATATGTGCATCGGCCATTTTGCCAGGTCGAAAATGAATGTACTTGAATATATGAACACATGGTGCACACAAGCTAAGCTAATCGTGCATGCATGGTGGTTACACATTGTATGTTGTTTTTGCTACTTTATATATGTCCAGGTCAAAACAATGCACTTTACATGTTGTACCAAATAGTGCTTTACCTGAAGTGAACACATATTTTCCACTTCAAGTGGCAAGTGTTATATACAGTTCATTATTATGCAATGCTTTTTTATAGCATGTGAATGCACTTTACATGGTGTACCAAAATGGTGCTTTTATCTGAAGTGAATACATCTTTTACACTTCAAGTGTCAAGTGTTTATAGTGTGCCGAGTATGGGTTGAACACATGGTCTTTTCATGTACATGTGTGTTCTGATGCACACACATAATGGTTATCTGCCATTTTGTCAGGTCAACACTAAACATACTTTACATGCACATATGTGCATCGGCCATTTTGCCAGGTCGAAAATGAATGTACTTGAATATATGAACACATGGTGCACAAAAGCTAATCGTGCATGCATGGTGGTTACACATTGTATGTAGTTTTTGCTACTTTATATATGTCTAGGTCAAAACGATGCACTTTACATGTTGTACCAAATAGTGCTTTACCTGAAGTGAACACATATTTTCCACTTCAAGTGGCAAGTGTTATATACAGTTCATTATTATGCAATGCTTTTTTATAGCATGTGAATGCACTTTACATGGTGTACCAAAATGGTGCTTTTATCTGAAGTGAATACATCTTTTACACTTCAAGTGTCAAGTGTTTATAGTGTGCCGAGTATGGGTTGAACACATGGTCTTTACATGTACATATGTGTTCTGATGCACAAACATAATGGTTATCTGCCATTTTGTCAGGTCAACACTAAACATACTTTACATGCACATATGTGCATCGGCCATTTTGCCAGGTCGAAAATGAATGTACTTGAATATATGAACACATGGTGCACACAAGCTAAGCTAATCGTGCATGCATGGTGGTTACACATTGTATGTTGTTTTTGCTACTTTATATATGTCCAGGTCAAAACAATGCACTTTACATATTGTACCAAATAGTGCCTTACCTGAAGTGAACACATATTGTCCACTTCAAGTGGCAATGTTATACACAGTTCATTATGCTTTTTTTATAGCATGTGAATGCACTTTACATGTGTGCTGATGCACACACCCAATGCTGCTTCATCTGAAGTGAAGATATATATATGTCCACTTCATACAGAAGACATTAGTATGCAATGATTTTTTATAGCATGTGTGAACACCAGTGTTGGGACTAACGCGTTACAAAGTAACGCGTTACAGAAACGAAGTTACTTTTTGCCGCAACTAGTACTCTAACGCATTACTTTTGAAATTCAGTAACGCTACTTACGTTACTGAATGGTTCGTCACTGCGTTATTTGCGTTATATACGGCGTAGATTGATAGCGAGCGGTAGTGATTATTATTATTATTATTATTATTATTATTATTATTATTATTATTATTATTATTATTATTATCCTCATATCCTGTCTGCCTGGCTGCGGGGAACGCTATGCTGGGGGCGTGTTTTGTTTACTATTCCTAATAATGGCAGCGCCCAGGCAGAGCACTCGCGTATTTCTCTTTTGTCGAGCGAAAAGAAAATAACGTTTTAGTTATGTCATTTGTGTTTTGGCTCAAAGATACTGGAGTCCAGACCAGAGAGCGTCAGTCAGTGGCCACTGGCCATCAGAAATGCGCAAACCAGAAATGCGGCTACGGAAAGAAATAGACCCTCTATTGTAAACAAAACAAAACGAAACGAACTAACAAACCATTTAGCAACTACTTGGAGAGATAATTAATATACAACATGGAAACGAGATAAAGAACATGTTTGAGGCGCTGCTGGAGTCAACTGGACTAACGCTACTACATCTCGACCACCGCAGACTTTGGTGAGTCAGTGCAATGTGTTTACTGAAACTAAGTTGATCAACGGATTTTGACTGTACGCAATCTGCCAGGGAATCTCATAATACTAATCAAACAATATAAATATAGTCCTTTCATGCACAATTGATATCCTAACTATTCTAACGTTGCAATGCTTTGATTGATATCTTAAACAACGTTGCAACTTGCAAGATGGTGAATGAATGAAAACTTTATTTAACAGATTGCAGAATGGGTACAATACAGTACGGCTCAATACATACAATTGTTAAGGGGATGCAGACCAGAGAAAGACGTTTGTCTTGTTTACATCAGGGTCCCCCATTTTCAATTCATATAGACATTTATGACATACACAACATACATGACATTTATGGCATAGGGACATATAGGTATTTAGTACTGATACATTTGTGACAAACGGTATTCAAATATACAGTACTGTTGTCTGTTACCCCTAGCTTTGGGTAGGGCGTTCCACATTGATGTGGCATAATTGCGAAACGTGTTTAGTCCCTTGTTTGAGCCGAATCTGGGTTTTACATGATTTGTTGAGCTTCCTCTGGTGTAGTGGTTGTGGTATTCACTGACCTTTGGGAAGTATTTTGACATGTACATGGGTACCCCGGTCGTATAGTGTATCTTGTAGACCAGGCCCATTGCAAGTTGCTGTACTCTGTCGTCTACTCTAAGCCATCCTAGGTTGTCAAAGTGGGCAGGGGTGAGGTGGGTTCTGGGGTTCAGGTCAAGTAGTAGTCTGACCAGTTTGTTTTGTGATGTTTGTAATTTTGTTTTAAGCGCCTTTGAGGTGCTTTGGTACCATGAGGTGCACGCATAGTCGTAGTACCCTTGAATTATAATGGTTATAATGAAACGCTCCGGCGACATCAAGGCTGTTCCTTCATGGGCATGGGACTCGGGAGCAATCTTTTTTTTTTGTTTTTTTTTTTAATAACTAAATAGTTACTTTTCACAGTAACTCATTACTTTTGGGTGTAAGTAACTAGTACAGTAACGAAGTTACTTTGAAATGAAGTAACTAGTAAAGTAACTGAGTTACTATTTTTCAGTAACTAGCACAACACTGGTGAACACATGGTGCACACAAGCTAATGGTTATATATTTTATGTCGTTTTTGCTAATTTATATATTTTCGGGTCAAAATGAATGCACTTTACATGGTGTACCCAATGGTGAATACATCTTGTACACTTCAAGTGTCAAGTTTTTACAACATGTGTGCCGAGTATCTGTTGAACACATGGTGCACTTGCTAATGCAATTACTACTTATCTGAAGTAAAGACATTTCTTCCACTCCATCAAGTGTCAATACATTATAATGCAATGATTTTTATAACTTGTGTGTCTTAGATTATAATATACAGAATACATTATAATGCAATGCAAAAATAAGATAAGATATTCCTTTATTGATCCCCTTGGGGAAAATTCAGGCATCATAGCAGCATGGGGGAGGGGGGTTTACATGTGTCAGAAATAATACCTGTGGACGACTACACCATGATATGCAGGTAAATTCATCACGAACAGCTGTGAAGACATATTAGTATGCTGAGATATGTATACAGTAATTGTGTGAAATTGAACGTAATCTATATAAAAATATCCCTATATATACTATATGCATTGCATTTCATGAATGATAAACACCACTAAGTGGTGTGGTGTACGGTGTGTGACATTATGCACTTGGAATAATTTATATGCAATCATGATCCCCCCCCCAATCTATGGAATGTGAAGCGTATGCAGTTTTGCTAAATTGCTGCTTTTATATAGATATTTTGATTTACCTTGAAAATGTCTATATGTAATATTAGTATGCCGAGAGATGTATACAGTAATTGTGTGAAATTGAAGCGATATATATATACATTATTATAAAAATGCATAAAGGCATACAACGTAATCTATATACAAATATCCCTATATATACTATATGCATTGCATTTCATGAATGATAAACACCACTAAGTGGTGTGGTGTACAGTGTATGACATTATTGCATTTGGAATGTGTTTCAGACGAGGAAATATGATTTGCGCTCCTGCAGAAAAACCCTCATAACTCCGCTTCCAGGAAATCCGCCTCGATATTGCCCTGTTTACCTTTTTTGGCATGGAATTGTGAACGAACGACGGCATGGATCAACAAACGGCTTTTGGCATATTGTACATCAACTAGCATGTTGTCAAATGAGACCAACCAGTTCCACATAGCTAAAATATATAATATAGAAATCGATCCGCGGAAATCATGAGTTTTCGCTAAATCAGCCCCTTAAGAGCGTGGCATACTGGGGTGTTTAACGGCTCCCCCTGGTGGCGCTCAAAGTGTTAAAGGCTAATCTCTTTCATCTTTGTTTATTTGTTTATTGTTATTCGCACTTACAAACATACATTCTGGGATAAAATAAGTAAATAGAAGAACAGTTAAAATGTGCAGGAAAGGTAAAAAAAAACCCAAGGGCTTATAAGCGACCTCCCCTCTTAAACCTATAGGATAACTACACAAAAAAATTTAAATCCCCCCCCCCCCCCCCCCACATTATGCACAAACACATGCGCATATCCCTCTCACATACACACAGATACATACAATACAGCATTATACAACTATTATAATGTTGGGATTTAAAAAAAAAAGAGACTTTACACAAATACACATCTCTTTCATCTCAGATATTAAACAGTCAACCTCACACCAGCAATAACGACCATCCCTGACTAATTGTTTAAATACTCTGGCTAGTGGCTACTGACTGTAGGTATGAAATAAAGGATCAACCACAAGGGGGAGCCAGTTTACCATATTCTGCTCTTGTGTAGGAGAATGATGTTTCTGCATCAAGTCATGGACTTTTAATACTTGTTATAACTAGAAGATTAAGAAAATAGTAATTGGTGTGAACAATATGAGAATAGCTATCACTTAAGAGTTCCCATGTGTATTTTATAGGTAGCTTTTTGACTAAATAATTTACCATAAACTTGACAAGTAAACGGTTTGTCTCCAGTATTACTTCTCATGTGTCTTTTCAGAACCCCATAATCAGAGCATTTTTCAACTACAGGGTTTCTCTCAAGTATGAGTTCTCATGTGAGTCTTCAGACTTCCTTTCTTACTGAACCCGTTTCCACAAATCAAACAACTAAATGGTTTCTCTCCAGTATGGGTTCTCATGTGTCGTTTCACACACCCTTTAATACTGAATCCTTTTCCACAAACTGAACAACTAAATGGTTTCTCTCCAGTATGAAACATCATGTGGGTCTTCAAATGTCCCTTGTCACTGAACCCTTTTCCACAAACTGAACAACTAAATGGTTTCTCTCCTGTATGAGTTGTCATGTGTTTATTCAAATGTCCTTTGTGTCTGAACACTTTTCCACAAAGTGAACAACTAAACGGTTTCTCTCCTGTATGAGTTCTCATGTGGACCTTCAAACTATTTTTCTCACTGAACCCTTTTCCACAAAGTGAACAACTAAATGGTTTCTCTCCTGTATGAGTTCTCATGTGGATCTTCAAATGTCCTTTCTCTCTGAAACCTTTTCCACAAACTGAACATCTAAAGGGTTTCTCTCCTGTATGAGTTATCATGTGGATCTTCAAATGTCCTTTATGTGTGAACCCTTTTCCACAAACTGAACAACTAAATGGTTTCTCACTTATATGAGTTGTCATGTGTCTCTTCAGATTTCCTTTGTGAGTGAACACTTTCCCACAAACTGAACAACTAAATGGTTTCTCTCCAGTATGAGTTATCATGTGTGTCTTCAAATGTCCTTTCTCACGGAACCCTTTTCCGCAAACTGAACAACTAAAGGGTTTCTCTCCTGTATGAGTTCTCATGTGGGACTTCAAATGTCCTTTGCCACGGAACCCTTTTCCACAAACTGAACAACTAAAGTGTTTCTCTCCTGTATGAGTTATCATGTGTGTCTTCAAATGTCCTTTGTCACGGAACCCTTTTCCACAAACTGAACAACTAAATGGTTTCTCTCCTGTATGACCTCTCATAGACCTTACAATATCAATATCAGTATTATTAGTACATAACCTGTGAGCTTCAATGTGGAGTTTCAAGTCCCCTGTGGGCTCTAAATGTTTTCCACACAAACCACAATCACTAGAATTGAAGGGCTATTTAGACTGTCTTAGTAAGGTTGCTGGCTTGAAATTTAGCACTTGTAAAAAGATATTCGCTTATGAAAGCGAATATCTTTTTACAAGTGCTAAATTTCAAGCCAGCAACCTTACTAAGACAGTCTAAATAGCCCTTCAATGCAGATAATGGCATTAGAATGGCAAAAGACTGTTTAGAATGTGTTTTTATTTCATAAGCGAATATCTTTTTACAAGTGCTAAATTTCAAGCCTGCAACCTTACTATAGCCCTACAATGCAGATAATGGCATTAGAATGGCAAAAGACTGTTTAGAATGTGTTTTTATTTCATAAGCGAATATCTTTTTACAAGTGCTAAATTTCAAGCCTGCAACCTTACTATAGCCCTACAATGCAGATAATGGCATTAGAATGGCAAAAGACTGTTTAGAATGTGTTTTTATTTCATAAGCGAATATCTTTTTACAAGTGCTAAATTTCAAGCCAGCAACCTTACTATAGCCATACAATGCAGATAATGGCATTAGAATGGCAAAACACTGTTTAGAATGTGTTTTTATTTCATAAGCAAATATCTTTTTACAAGTGCTAAATTTCAAGCCAGCAACCTTACTAAGACAGTCTAAATAGCCCTACAATGCAGATAATGGCATTAGAATGGCAAAAGACTGTTTAGAATGTGTTTTTATTTCATAAGCGAATATCTTTTTACAAGTGCTAAATTTCAAGCCTGCAACCTTACTATAGCCCTACAATGCAGATAATGGCATTAGAATGGCAAAACACTGTTTAGAATGTGTTTTTATTTCATAAGCGAATATCTTTTTACAAGTGCTAAATTTCAAGCCAGCAACCTTACTAAGACAGTCTAAATAGCCCTACAATGCAGATAATGGCATTAGAATGGCAAAAGACTGTTTAGAATGTGTTTTTATTTCATAAGCGAATATCTTTTTACAAGTGCTAAATTTCAAGCCTGCAACCTTACTAAGACAGTCTAAATAGCCCTTCAATGCAGATAATGGCATTAGAATGGCAAAAGACTGTTTAGAATGTGTTTTTATTTCATAAGCTAATATCTTTTTACAAGTGCTAAATTTCAAGCCTGCAACCTTACTATAGCCCTACAATGCAGATAATGGCATTAGAATGGCAAAACACTGTTTAGAATGTGTTTTTATTTCATAAGCGAATATCTTTTTACAAGTGCTAAATTTCAAGCCAGCAACCTTACTAAGACAGTCTAAATAGCCCTTCAATGCAGATAATGGCATTAGAATGGCAAAAGACTGTTTAGAATGTGTTTTTATTTCATAAGCGAATATCTTTTTACAAGTGCTAAATTTCAAGCCAGCAACCTTACTAAGACAGTCTAAATAGCCCTACAATGCAGATAATGGCATTAGAATGGCAAAAGACTGTTTAGAATGTGTTTTTATTTCATAAGCGAATATCTTTTTACAAGTGCTAAATTTCAAGCCTGCAACCTTACTATAGCCCTACAATGCAGATAATGGCATTAGAATGGCAAAAGACTGTTTAGAATGTGTTTTTATTTCATAAGCGAATATCTTTTTACAAGTGCTAAATTTCAAGCCTGCAACCTTACTATAGCCCTACAATGCAGATAATGGCATTAGAATGGCAAAAGACTGTTTAGAATGTGTTTTTATTTCATAAGCGAATATCTTTTTACAAGTGCTAAATTTCAAGCCAGCAACCTTACTATAGCCCTACAATGCAGATAATGGCATTAGAATGGCAAAACACTGTTTAGAATGTGTTTTTATTTCATAAGCGAATATCTTTTTACAAGTGCTAAATTTCAAGCCAGCAACCTTACTAAGACAGTCTAAATAGCCCTACAATGCAGATAATGGCATTAGAATGGCAAAAGACTGTTTAGAATGTGTTTTTATTTCATAAGCGAATATCTTTTTACAAGTGCTAAATTTCAAGCCAGCAACCTTACTAAGACAGTCTAAATAGCCCTACAATGCAGATAATGGCATTAGAATGGCAAAACACTGTTTAGAATGTGTTTTTATTTCATAAGCGAATATCTTTTTACAAGTGCTAAATTTCAAGCCAGCAACCTTACTAAGACAGTCTAAATAGCCCTTCAATGCAGATAATGGCATTAGAATGGCAAAAGACTGTTTAGAATGTGTTTTTATTTCATAAGCGAATATCTTTTTACAAGTGCTAAATTTCAAGCCAGCAACCTTACTAAGACAGTCTAAATAGCCCTACAATGCAGATAATGGCATTAGAATGGCAAAAGACTGTTTAGAATGTGTTTTTATTTCATAAGCGAATATCTTTTTACAAGTGCTAAATTTCAAGCCTGCAACCTTACTATAGCCCTACAATGCAGATAATGGCATTAGAATGGCAAAAGACTGTTTAGAATGTGTTTTTATTTCATAAGCGAATATCTTTTTACAAGTGCTAAATTTCAAGCCTGCAACCTTACTATAGCCCTACAATGCAGATAATGGCATTAGAATGGCAAAAGACTGTTTAGAATGTGTTTTTATTTCATAAGCGAATATCTTTTTACAAGTGCTAAATTTCAAGCCAGCAACCTTACTATAGCCCTACAATGCAGATAATGGCATTAGAATGGCAAAACACTGTTTAGAATGTGTTTTTATTTCATAAGCGAATATCTTTTTACAAGTGCTAAATTTCAAGCCAGCAACCTTACTAAGACAGTCTAAATAGCCCTACAATGCAGATAATGGCATTAGAATGGCAAAAGACTGTTTAGAATGTGTTTTTATTTCATAAGCGAATATCTTTTTACAAGTGCTAAATTTCAAGCCAGCAACCTTACTAAGACAGTCTAAATAGCCCTACAATGCAGATAATGGCATTAGAATGGCAAAAGACTGTTTAGAATGTGTTTTTATTTCATAAGCGAATATCTTTTTACAAGTGCTAAATTTCAAGCCTGCAACCTTACTATAGCCCTACAATGCAGATAATGGCATTAGAATGGCAAAAGACTGTTTAGAATGTGTTTTTATTTCATAAGCGAATATCTTTTTACAAGTGCTAAATTTCAAGCCAGCAACCTTACTAAGACAGTCTAAATAGCCCTTCAATGCAGATAATGGCATTAGAATGGCAAAAGACTGTTTAGAATGTGTTTTTATTTCATAAGCGAATATCTTTTTACAAGTGCTAAATTTCAAGCCAGCAACCTTACTAAGACAGTCTAAATAGCCCTACAATGCAGATAATGGCATTAGAATGGCAAAAGACTGTTTAGAATGTGTTTTTATTTCATAAGCGAATATCTTTTTACAAGTGCTAAATTTCAAGCCAGCAACCTTACTATAGCCCTACAATGCAGATAATGGCATTAGAATGGCAAAACACTGTTTAGAATGTGTTTTTATTTCATAAGCGAATATCTTTTTACAAGTGCTAAATTTCAAGCCAGCAACCTTACTAAGACAGTCTAAATAGCCCTACAATGCAGATAATGGCATTAGAATGGCAAAAGACTGTTTAGAATGTGTTTTTATTTCATAAGCGAATATCTTTTTACAAGTGCTAAATTTCAAGCCAGCAACCTTACTAAGACAGTCTAAATAGCCCTACAATGCAGATAATGGCATTAGAATGGCAAAAGACTGTTTAGAATGTGTTTTTATTTCATAAGCGAATATCTTTTTACAAGTGCTAAATTTCAAGCCTGCAACCTTACTATAGCCCTACAATGCAGATAATGGCATTAGAATGGCAAAAGACTGTTTAGAATGTGTTTTTATTTCATAAGCGAATATCTTTTTACAAGTGCTAAATTTCAAGCCAGCAACCTTACTAAGACAGTCTAAATAGCCCTTCAATGCAGATAATGGCATTAGAATGGCAAAAGACTGTTTAGAATGTGTTTTTATTTCATAAGCGAATATCTTTTTACAAGTGCTAAATTTCAAGCCAGCAACCTTACTAAGACAGTCTAAATAGCCCTACAATGCAGATAATGGCATTAGAATGGCAAAAGACTGTTTAGAATGTGTTTTTATTTCATAAGCGAATATCTTTTTACAAGTGCTAAATTTCAAGCCAGCAACCTTACTAAGACAGTCTAAATAGCCCTACAATGCAGATAATGGCATTAGAATGGCAAAAGACTGTTTAGAATGTGTTTTTATTTCATAAGCGAATATCTTTTTACAAGTGCTAAATTTCAAGCCAGCAACCTTACTATAGCCCTACAATGCAGATAATGGCATTAGAATGGCAAAAGACTGTTTAGAATGTGTTTTTATTTCATAAGCGAATATCTTTTTACAAGTGCTAAATTTCAAGCCTGCAACCTTACTATAGCCCTACAATGCAGATAATGGCATTAGAATGGCAAAAGACTGTTTAGAATGTGTTTTTATTTCATAAGCGAATATCTTTTTACAAGTGCTAAATTTCAAGCCAGCAACCTTACTAAGACAGTCTAAATAGCCCTTCAATGCAGATAATGGCATTAGAATGGCAAAAGACTGTTTAGAATGTGTTTTTATTTCATAAGCGAATATCTTTTTACAAGTGCTAAATTTCAAGCCAGCAACCTTACTAAGACAGTCTAAATAGCCCTACAATGCAGATAATGGCATTAGAATGGCAAAAGACTGTTTAGAATGTGTTTTTATTTCATAAGCGAATATCTTTTTACAAGTGCTAAATTTCAAGCCAGCAACCTTACTAAGACAGTCTAAATAGCCCTACAATGCAGATAATGGCATTAGAATGGCAAAAGACTGTTTAGAATGTGTTTTTATTTCATAAGCGAATATCTTTTTACAAGTGCTAAATTTCAAGCCAGCAACCTTACTATAGCCCTACAATGCAGATAATGGCATTAGAATGGCAAAAGACTGTTTAGAATGTGTTTTTATTTCATAAGCGAATATCTTTTTACAAGTGCTAAATTTCAAGCCAGCAACCTTACTATAGCCCTACAATGCAGATAATGGCATTAGAATGGCAAAACACTGTTTAGAATGTGTTTTTATTTCATAAGCGAATATCTTTTTACAAGTGCTAAATTTCAAGCCTGCAACCTTACTATAGCCCTACAATGCAGATAATGGCATTAGAATGGCAAAAGACTGTTTAGAATGTGTTTTTATTTCATAAGCGAATATCTTTTTACAAGTGCTAAATTTCAAGCCAGCAACCTTACTATAGCCCTACAATGCAGATAATGGCATTAGAATGGCAAAACACTGTTTAGAATGTGTTTTTATTTCATAAGCGAATATCTTTTTACAAGTGCTAAATTTCAAGCCAGCAACCTTACTAAGACAGTCTAAATAGCCCTACAATGCAGATAATGGCATTAGAATGGCAAAAGACTGTTTAGAATGTGTTTTTATTTCATAAGCGAATATCTTTTTACAAGTGCTAAATTTCAAGCCAGCAACCTTACTAAGACAGTCTAAATAGCCCTACAATGCAGATAATGGCATTAGAATGGCAAAACACTGTTTAGAATGTGTTTTTATTTCATAAGCGAATATCTTTTTACAAGTGCTAAATTTCAAGCCAGCAACCTTACTAAGACAGTCTAAATAGCCCTTCAATGCAGATAATGGCATTAGAATGGCAAAAGACTGTTTAGAATGTGTTTTTATTTCATAAGCGAATATCTTTTTACAAGTGCTAAATTTCAAGCCAGCAACCTTACTAAGACAGTCTAAATAGCCCTACAATGCAGATAATGGCATTAGAATGGCAAAAGACTGTTTAGAATGTGTTTTTATTTCATAAGCGAATATCTTTTTACAAGTGCTAAATTTCAAGCCTGCAACCTTACTATAGCCCTACAATGCAGATAATGGCATTAGAATGGCAAAAGACTGTTTAGAATGTGTTTTTATTTCATAAGCGAATATCTTTTTACAAGTGCTAAATTTCAAGCCTGCAACCTTACTATAGCCCTACAATGCAGATAATGGCATTAGAATGGCAAAAGACTGTTTAGAATGTGTTTTTATTTCATAAGCGAATATCTTTTTACAAGTGCTAAATTTCAAGCCAGCAACCTTACTATAGCCCTACAATGCAGATAATGGCATTAGAATGGCAAAACACTGTTTAGAATGTGTTTTTATTTCATAAGCGAATATCTTTTTACAAGTGCTAAATTTCAAGCCAGCAACCTTACTAAGACAGTCTAAATAGCCCTACAATGCAGATAATGGCATTAGAATGGCAAAAGACTGTTTAGAATGTGTTTTTATTTCATAAGCGAATATCTTTTTACAAGTGCTAAATTTCAAGCCAGCAACCTTACTAAGACAGTCTAAATAGCCCTACAATGCAGATAATGGCATTAGAATGGCAAAAGACTGTTTAGAATGTGTTTTTATTTCATAAGCGAATATCTTTTTACAAGTGCTAAATTTCAAGCCTGCAACCTTACTATAGCCCTACAATGCAGATAATGGCATTAGAATGGCAAAAGACTGTTTAGAATGTGTTTTTATTTCATAAGCGAATATCTTTTTACAAGTGCTAAATTTCAAGCCAGCAACCTTACTAAGACAGTCTAAATAGCCCTTCAATGCAGATAATGGCATTAGAATGGCAAAAGACTGTTTAGAATGTGTTTTTATTTCATAAGCGAATATCTTTTTACAAGTGCTAAATTTCAAGCCAGCAACCTTACTAAGACAGTCTAAATAGCCCTACAATGCAGATAATGGCATTAGAATGGCAAAAGACTGTTTAGAATGTGTTTTTATTTCATAAGCGAATATCTTTTTACAAGTGCTAAATTTCAAGCCAGCAACCTTACTATAGCCCTACAATGCAGATAATGGCATTAGAATGGCAAAACACTGTTTAGAATGTGTTTTTATTTCATAAGCGAATATCTTTTTACAAGTGCTAAATTTCAAGCCAGCAACCTTACTAAGACAGTCTAAATAGCCCTACAATGCAGATAATGGCATTAGAATGGCAAAAGACTGTTTAGAATGTGTTTTTATTTCATAAGCGAATATCTTTTTACAAGTGCTAAATTTCAAGCCAGCAACCTTACTAAGACAGTCTAAATAGCCCTACAATGCAGATAATGGCATTAGAATGGCAAAAGACTGTTTAGAATGTGTTTTTATTTCATAAGCGAATATCTTTTTACAAGTGCTAAATTTCAAGCCTGCAACCTTACTATAGCCCTACAATGCAGATAATGGCATTAGAATGGCAAAAGACTGTTTAGAATGTGTTTTTATTTCATAAGCGAATATCTTTTTACAAGTGCTAAATTTCAAGCCAGCAACCTTACTAAGACAGTCTAAATAGCCCTTCAATGCAGATAATGGCATTAGAATGGCAAAAGACTGTTTAGAATGTGTTTTTATTTCATAAGCGAATATCTTTTTACAAGTGCTAAATTTCAAGCCAGCAACCTTACTAAGACAGTCTAAATAGCCCTACAATGCAGATAATGGCATTAGAATGGCAAAAGACTGTTTAGAATGTGTTTTTATTTCATAAGCGAATATCTTTTTACAAGTGCTAAATTTCAAGCCAGCAACCTTACTAAGACAGTCTAAATAGCCCTACAATGCAGATAATGGCATTAGAATGGCAAAAGACTGTTTAGAATGTGTTTTTATTTCATAAGCGAATATCTTTTTACAAGTGCTAAATTTCAAGCCAGCAACCTTACTATAGCCCTACAATGCAGATAATGGCATTAGAATGGCAAAAGACTGTTTAGAATGTGTTTTTATTTCATAAGCGAATATCTTTTTACAAGTGCTAAATTTCAAGCCTGCAACCTTACTATAGCCCTACAATGCAGATAATGGCATTAGAATGGCAAAAGACTGTTTAGAATGTGTTTTTATTTCATAAGCGAATATCTTTTTACAAGTGCTAAATTTCAAGCCAGCAACCTTACTAAGACAGTCTAAATAGCCCTTCAATGCAGATAATGGCATTAGAATGGCAAAAGACTGTTTAGAATGTGTTTTTATTTCATAAGCGAATATCTTTTTACAAGTGCTAAATTTCAAGCCAGCAACCTTACTAAGACAGTCTAAATAGCCCTACAATGCAGATAATGGCATTAGAATGGCAAAAGACTGTTTAGAATGTGTTTTTATTTCATAAGCGAATATCTTTTTACAAGTGCTAAATTTCAAGCCAGCAACCTTACTAAGACAGTCTAAATAGCCCTACAATGCAGATAATGGCATTAGAATGGCAAAAGACTGTTTAGAATGTGTTTTTATTTCATAAGCGAATATCTTTTTACAAGTGCTAAATTTCAAGCCAGCAACCTTACTATAGCCCTACAATGCAGATAATGGCATTAGAATGGCAAAAGACTGTTTAGAATGTGTTTTTATTTCATAAGCGAATATCTTTTTACAAGTGCTAAATTTCAAGCCTGCAACCTTACTATAGCCCTACAATGCAGATAATGGCATTAGAATGGCAAAAGACTGTTTAGAATGTGTTTTTATTTCATAAGCGAATATCTTTTTACAAGTGCTAAATTTCAAGCCAGCAACCTTACTATAGCCCTACAATGCAGATAATGGCATTAGAATGGCAAAACACTGTTTAGAATGTGTTTTTATTTCATAAGCGAATATCTTTTTACAAGTGCTAAATTTCAAGCCAGCAACCTTACTAAGACAGTCTAAATAGCCCTACAATGCAGATAATGGCATTAGAATGGCAAAAGACTGTTTAGAATGTGTTTTTATTTCATAAGCGAATATCTTTTTACAAGTGCTAAATTTCAAGCCTGCAACCTTACTATAGCCCTACAATGCAGATAATGGCATTAGAATGGCAAAACACTGTTTAGAATGTGTTTTTATTTCATAAGCGAATATCTTTTTACAAGTGCTAAATTTCAAGCCAGCAACCTTACTAAGACAGTCTAAATAGCCCTACAATGCAGATAATGGCATTAGAATGGCAAAAGACTGTTTAGAATGTGTTTTTATTTCATAAGCGAATATCTTTTTACAAGTGCTAAATTTCAAGCCAGCAACCTTACTATAGCCCTACAATGCAGATAATGGCATTAGAATGGCAAAAGACTGTTTAGAATGTGTTTTTATTTCATAAGCGAATATCTTTTTACAAGTGCTAAATTTCAAGCCTGCAACCTTACTATAGCCCTACAATGCAGATAATGGCATTAGAATGGCAAAACACTGTTTAGAATGTGTTTTTATTTCATAAGCGAATATCTTTTTACAAGTGCTAAATTTCAAGCCAGCAACCTTACTAAGACAGTCTAAATAGCCCTACAATGCAGATAATGGCATTAGAATGGCAAAAGACTGTTTAGAATGTGTTTTTATTTCATAAGCGAATATCTTTTTACAAGTGCTAAATTTCAAGCCAGCAACCTTACTATAGCCCTACAATGCAGATAATGGCATTAGAATGGCAAAAGACTGTTTAGAATGTGTTTTTATTTCATAAGCGAATATCTTTTTACAAGTGCTAAATTTCAAGCCTGCAACCTTACTATAGCCCTACAATGCAGATAATGGCATTAGAATGGCAAAAGACTGTTTAGAATGTGTTTTTATTTCATAAGCGAATATCTTTTTACAAGTGCTAAATTTCAAGCCAGCAACCTTACTAAGACAGTCTAAATAGCCCTTCAATGCAGATAATGGCATTAGAATGGCAAAAGACTGTTTAGAATGTGTTTTTATTTCATAAGCGAATATCTTTTTACAAGTGCTAAATTTCAAGCCAGCAACCTTACTAAGACAGTCTAAATAGCCCTACAATGCAGATAATGGCATTAGAATGGCAAAAGACTGTTTAGAATGTGTTTTTATTTCATAAGCGAATATCTTTTTACAAGTGCTAAATTTCAAGCCAGCAACCTTACTAAGACAGTCTAAATAGCCCTACAATGCAGATAATGGCATTAGAATGGCAAAAGACTGTTTAGAATGTGTTTTTATTTCATAAGCGAATATCTTTTTACAAGTGCTAAATTTCAAGCCAGCAACCTTACTATAGCCCTACAATGCAGATAATGGCATTAGAATGGCAAAAGACTGTTTAGAATGTGTTTTTATTTCATAAGCGAATATCTTTTTACAAGTGCTAAATTTCAAGCCTGCAACCTTACTATAGCCCTACAATGCAGATAATGGCATTAGAATGGCAAAAGACTGTTTAGAATGTGTTTTTATTTCATAAGCGAATATCTTTTTACAAGTGCTAAATTTCAAGCCAGCAACCTTACTATAGCCCTACAATGCAGATAATGGCATTAGAATGGCAAAACACTGTTTAGAATGTGTTTTTATTTCATAAGCGAATATCTTTTTACAAGTGCTAAATTTCAAGCCAGCAACCTTACTAAGACAGTCTAAATAGCCCTACAATGCAGATAATGGCATTAGAATGGCAAAAGACTGTTTAGAATGTGTTTTTATTTCATAAGCGAATATCTTTTTACAAGTGCTAAATTTCAAGCCTGCAACCTTACTATAGCCCTACAATGCAGATAATGGCATTAGAATGGCAAAACACTGTTTAGAATGTGTTTTTATTTCATAAGCGAATATCTTTTTACAAGTGCTAAATTTCAAGCCAGCAACCTTACTAAGACAGTCTAAATAGCCCTACAATGCAGATAATGGCATTAGAATGGCAAAAGACTGTTTAGAATGTGTTTTTATTTCATAAGCGAATATCTTTTTACAAGTGCTAAATTTCAAGCCAGCAACCTTACTATAGCCCTACAATGCAGATAATGGCATTAGAATGGCAAAAGACTGTTTAGAATGTGTTTTTATTTCATAAGCGAATATCTTTTTACAAGTGCTAAATTTCAAGCCTGCAACCTTACTATAGCCCTACAATGCAGATAATGGCATTAGAATGGCAAAAGACTGTTTAGAATGTGTTTTTATTTCATAAGCGAATATCTTTTTACAAGTGCTAAATTTCAAGCCAGCAACCTTACTATAGCCCTACAATGCAGATAATGGCATTAGAATGGCAAAACACTGTTTAGAATGTGTTTTTATTTCATAAGCGAATATCTTTTTACAAGTGCTAAATTTCAAGCCAGCAACCTTACTAAGACAGTCTAAATAGCCCTACAATGCAGATAATGGCATTAGAATGGCAAAAGACTGTTTAGAATGTGTTTTTATTTCATAAGCGAATATCTTTTTACAAGTGCTAAATTTCAAGCCTGCAACCTTACTAAGACAGTCTAAATAGCCCTACAATGCAGATAATGGCATTAGAATGGCAAAAGACTGTTTAGAATGTGTTTTTATTTCATAAGCGAATATCTTTTTACAAGTGCTAAATTTCAAGCCTGCAACCTTACTATAGCCCTACAATGCAGATAATGGCATTAGAATGGCAAAAGACTGTTTAGAATGTGTTTTTATTTCATAAGCGAATATCTTTTTACAAGTGCTAAATTTCAAGCCTGCAACCTTACTATAGCCCTACAATGCAGATAATGGCATTAGAATGGCAAAAGACTGTTTAGAATGTGTTTTTATTTCATAAGCGAATATCTTTTTACAAGTGCTAAATTTCAAGCCTGCAACCTTACTATAGCCCTACAATGCAGATAATGGCATTAGAATGGCAAAAGACTGTTTAGAATGTGTTTTTATTTCATAAGCGAATATCTTTTTACAAGTGCTAAATTTCAAGCCAGCAACCTTACTATAGCCCTACAATGCAGATAATGGCATTAGAATGGCAAAACACTGTTTAGAATGTGTTTTTATTTCATAAGCGAATATCTTTTTACAAGTGCTAAATTTCAAGCCAGCAACCTTACTAAGACAGTCTAAATAGCCCTACAATGCAGATAATGGCATTAGAATGGCAAAAGACTGTTTAGAATGTGTTTTTATTTCATAAGCGAATATCTTTTTACAAGTGCTAAATTTCAAGCCTGCAACCTTACTATAGCCCTACAATGCAGATAATGGCATTAGAATGGCAAAACACTGTTTAGAATGTGTTTTTATTTCATAAGCGAATATCTTTTTACAAGTGCTAAATTTCAAGCCAGCAACCTTACTAAGACAGTCTAAATAGCCCTACAATGCAGATAATGGCATTAGAATGGCAAAAGACTGTTTAGAATGTGTTTTTATTTCATAAGCGAATATCTTTTTACAAGTGCTAAATTTCAAGCCTGCAACCTTACTAAGACAGTCTAAATAGCCCTTCAATGCAGATAATGGCATTAGAATGGCAAAAGACTGTTTAGAATGTGTTTTTATTTCATAAGCTAATATCTTTTTACAAGTGCTAAATTTCAAGCCTGCAACCTTACTATAGCCCTACAATGCAGATAATGGCATTAGAATGGCAAAAGACTGTTTAGAATGTGTTTTTATTTCATAAGCGAATATCTTTTTACAAGTGCTAAATTTCAAGCCAGCAACCTTACTAAGACAGTCTAAATAGCCCTTCAATGCAGATAATGGCATTAGAATGGCAAAAGACTGTTTAGAATGTGTTTTTATTTCATAAGCGAATATCTTTTTACAAGTGCTAAATTTCAAGCCAGCAACCTTACTAAGACAGTCTAAATAGCCCTACAATGCAGATAATGGCATTAGAATGGCAAAAGACTGTTTAGAATGTGTTTTTATTTCATAAGCGAATATCTTTTTACAAGTGCTAAATTTCAAGCCTGCAACCTTACTATAGCCCTACAATGCAGATAATGGCATTAGAATGGCAAAACACTGTTTAGAATGTGTTTTTATTTCATAAGCGAATATCTTTTTACAAGTGCTAAATTTCAAGCCAGCAACCTTACTAAGACAGTCTAAATAGCCCTTCAATGCAGATAATGGCATTAGAATGGCAAAAGACTGTTTAGAATGTGTTTTTATTTCATAAGCGAATATCTTTTTACAAGTGCTAAATTTCAAGCCAGCAACCTTACTAAGACAGTCTAAATAGCCCTACAATGCAGATAATGGCATTAGAATGGCAAAAGACTGTTTAGAATGTGTTTTTATTTCATAAGCGAATATCTTTTTACAAGTGCTAAATTTCAAGCCTGCAACCTTACTATAGCCCTACAATGCAGATAATGGCATTAGAATGGCAAAAGACTGTTTAGAATGTGTTTTTATTTCATAAGCGAATATCTTTTTACAAGTGCTAAATTTCAAGCCTGCAACCTTACTATAGCCCTACAATGCAGATAATGGCATTAGAATGGCAAAAGACTGTTTAGAATGTGTTTTTATTTCATAAGCGAATATCTTTTTACAAGTGCTAAATTTCAAGCCAGCAACCTTACTATAGCCCTACAATGCAGATAATGGCATTAGAATGGCAAAACACTGTTTAGAATGTGTTTTTATTTCATAAGCGAATATCTTTTTACAAGTGCTAAATTTCAAGCCAGCAACCTTACTAAGACAGTCTAAATAGCCCTTCAATGCAGATAATGGCATTAGAATGGCAAAAGACTGTTTAGAATGTGTTTTTATTTCATAAGCGAATATCTTTTTACAAGTGCTAAATTTCAAGCCAGCAACCTTACTAAGACAGTCTAAATAGCCCTACAATGCAGATAATGGCATTAGAATGGCAAAAGACTGTTTAGAATGTGTTTTTATTTCATAAGCGAATATCTTTTTACAAGTGCTAAATTTCAAGCCTGCAACCTTACTATAGCCCTACAATGCAGATAATGGCATTAGAATGGCAAAAGACTGTTTAGAATGTGTTTTTATTTCATAAGCGAATATCTTTTTACAAGTGCTAAATTTCAAGCCTGCAACCTTACTATAGCCCTACAATGCAGATAATGGCATTAGAATGGCAAAAGACTGTTTAGAATGTGTTTTTATTTCATAAGCGAATATCTTTTTACAAGTGCTAAATTTCAAGCCAGCAACCTTACTATAGCCCTACAATGCAGATAATGGCATTAGAATGGCAAAACACTGTTTAGAATGTGTTTTTATTTCATAAGCGAATATCTTTTTACAAGTGCTAAATTTCAAGCCAGCAACCTTACTAAGACAGTCTAAATAGCCCTACAATGCAGATAATGGCATTAGAATGGCAAAAGACTGTTTAGAATGTGTTTTTATTTCATAAGCGAATATCTTTTTACAAGTGCTAAATTTCAAGCCAGCAACCTTACTAAGACAGTCTAAATAGCCCTACAATGCAGATAATGGCATTAGAATGGCAAAAGACTGTTTAGAATGTGTTTTTATTTCATAAGCGAATATCTTTTTACAAGTGCTAAATTTCAAGCCTGCAACCTTACTATAGCCCTACAATGCAGATAATGGCATTAGAATGGCAAAAGACTGTTTAGAATGTGTTTTTATTTCATAAGCGAATATCTTTTTACAAGTGCTAAATTTCAAGCCAGCAACCTTACTAAGACAGTCTAAATAGCCCTTCAATGCAGATAATGGCATTAGAATGGCAAAAGACTGTTTAGAATGTGTTTTTATTTCATAAGCGAATATCTTTTTACAAGTGCTAAATTTCAAGCCAGCAACCTTACTAAGACAGTCTAAATAGCCCTACAATGCAGATAATGGCATTAGAATGGCAAAAGACTGTTTAGAATGTGTTTTTATTTCATAAGCGAATATCTTTTTACAAGTGCTAAATTTCAAGCCAGCAACCTTACTAAGACAGTCTAAATAGCCCTACAATGCAGATAATGGCATTAGAATGGCAAAAGACTGTTTAGAATGTGTTTTTATTTCATAAGCGAATATCTTTTTACAAGTGCTAAATTTCAAGCCAGCAACCTTACTATAGCCCTACAATGCAGATAATGGCATTAGAATGGCAAAAGACTGTTTAGAATGTGTTTTTATTTCATAAGCGAATATCTTTTTACAAGTGCTAAATTTCAAGCCTGCAACCTTACTATAGCCCTACAATGCAGATAATGGCATTAGAATGGCAAAAGACTGTTTAGAATGTGTTTTTTTATTTCATAAGCGAATATCTTTTTACAAGTGCTAAATTTCAAGCCAGCAACCTTACTATAGCCCTACAATGCAGATAATGGCATTAGAATGGCAAAACACTGTTTAGAATGTGTTTTTATTTCATAAGCGAATATCTTTTTACAAGTGCTAAATTTCAAGCCAGCAACCTTACTAAGACAGTCTAAATAGCCCTACAATGCAGATAATGGCATTAGAATGGCAAAAGACTGTTTAGAATGTGTTTTTATTTCATAAGCGAATATCTTTTTACAAGTGCTAAATTTCAAGCCTGCAACCTTACTATAGCCCTACAATGCAGATAATGGCATTAGAATGGCAAAAGACTGTTTAGAATGTGTTTTTATTTCATAAGCGAATATCTTTTTACAAGTGCTAAATTTCAAGCCAGCAACCTTACTATAGCCCTACAATGCAGATAATGGCATTAGAATGGCAAAAGACTGTTTAGAATGTGTTTTTATTTCATAAGCGAATATCTTTTTACAAGTGCTAAATTTCAAGCCTGCAACCTTACTATAGCCCTACAATGCAGATAATGGCATTAGAATGGCAAAAGACTGTTTAGAATGTGTTTTTATTTCATAAGCGAATATCTTTTTACAAGTGCTAAATTTCAAGCCAGCAACCTTACTATAGCCCTACAATGCAGATAATGGCATTAGAATGGCAAAACACTGTTTAGAATGTGTTTTTATTTCATAAGCGAATATCTTTTTACAAGTGCTAAATTTCAAGCCAGCAACCTTACTAAGACAGTCTAAATAGCCCTACAATGCAAATAATGGCATTAGAATGGCAAAAGACTGTTTAGAATGTGTTTTTATTTCATAAGCGAATATCTTTTTACAAGTGCTAAATTTCAAGCCTGCAACCTTACTATAGCCCTACAATGCAGATAATGGCATTAGAATGGCAAAACACTGTTTAGAATGTGTTTTTATTTCATAAGCGAATATCTTTTTACAAGTGCTAAATTTCAAGCCAGCAACCTTACTAAGACAGTCTAAATAGCCCTTCAATGCAGATAATGGCATTAGAATGGCAAAAGACTGTTTAGAATGTGTTTTTATTTCATAAGCGAATATCTTTTTACAAGTGCTAAATTTCAAGCCAGCAACCTTACTAAGACAGTCTAAATAGCCCTACAATGCAGATAATGGCATTAGAATGGCAAAAGACTGTTTAGAATGTGTTTTTATTTCATAAGCGAATATCTTTTTACAAGTGCTAAATTTCAAGCCAGCAACCTTACTAAGACAGTCTAAATAGCCCTACAATGCAGATAATGGCATTAGAATGGCAAAAGACTGTTTAGAATGTGTTTTTATTTCATAAGCGAATATCTTTTTACAAGTGCTAAATTTCAAGCCAGCAACCTTACTAAGACAGTCTAAATAGCCCTACAATGCAGATAATGGCATTAGAATGGCAAAAGACTGTTTAGAATGTGTTTTTATTTCATAAGCGAATATCTTTTTACAAGTGCTAAATTTCAAGCCAGCAACCTTACTAAGACAGTCTAAATAGCCCTACAATGCAGATAATGGCATTAGAATGGCAAAAGACTGTTTAGAATGTGTTTTTATTTCATAAGCGAATATCTTTTTACAAGTGCTAAATTTCAAGCCAGCAACCTTACTAAGACAGTCTAAATAGCCCTTCAATGCAGATAATGGCATTAGAATGGCAAAAGACTGTTTAGAATGTGTTTTTATTTCATAAGCGAATATCTTTTTACAAGTGCTAAATTTCAAGCCTGCAACCTTACTATAGCCCTACAATGCAGATAATGGCATTAGAATGGCAAAAGACTGTTTAGAATGTGTTTTTATTTCATAAGCGAATATCTTTTTACAAGTGCTAAATTTCAAGCCAGCAACCTTACTAAGACAGTCTAAATAGCCCTTCAATGCAGATAATGGCATTAGAATGGCAAAACACTGTTTAGAATGTGTTTTTATTTCATAAGCGAATATCTTTTTACAAGTGCTAAATTTCAAGCCAGCAACCTTACTAAGACAGTCTAAATAGCCCTACAATGCAGATAATGGCATTAGAATGGCAAAAGACTGTTTAGAATGTGTTTTTATTTCATAAGCGAATATCTTTTTACAAGTGCTAAATTTCAAGCCAGCAACCTTACTAAGACAGTCTAAATAGCCCTACAATGCAGATAATGGCATTAGAATGGCAAAAGACTGTTTAGAATGTGTTTTTATTTCATAAGCGAATATCTTTTTACAAGTGCTAAATTTCAAGCCAGCAACCTTACTAAGACAGTCTAAATAGCCCTTCAATGCAGATAATGGCATTAGAATGGCAAAAGACTGTTTAGAATGTGTTTTTATTTCATAAGCGAATATCTTTTTACAAGTGCTAAATTTCAAGCCAGCAACCTTACTAAGACAGTCTAAATAGCCCTACAATGCAGATAATGGCATTAGAATGGCAAAAGACTGTTTAGAATGTGTTTTTATTTCATAAGCGAATATCTTTTTACAAGTGCTAAATTTCAAGCCAGCAACCTTACTAAGACAGTCTAAATAGCCCTACAATGCAGATAATGGCATTAGAATGGCAAAAGACTGTTTAGAATGTGTTTTTATTTCATAAGCGAATATCTTTTTACAAGTGCTAAATTTCAAGCCAGCAACCTTACTATAGCCCTACAATGCAGATAATGGCATTAGAATGGCAAAACACTGTTTAGAATGTGTTTTTATTTCATAAGCGAATATCTTTTTACAAGTGCTAAATTTCAAGCCAGCAACCTTACTAAGACAGTCTAAATAGCCCTTCAATGCAGATAATGGCATTCGAATGGCAAAAGACTGTTTAGAATGTGTTTTTATTTCATAAGCGAATATCTTTTTACAAGTGCTAAATTTCAAGCCAGCAACCTTACTAAGACAGTCTAAATAGCCCTACAATGCAGATAATGGCATTAGAATGGCAAAAGACTGTTTAGAATGTGTTTTTATTTCATAAGCGAATATCTTTTTACAAGTGCTAAATTTCAAGCCTGCAACCTTACTATAGCCCTACAATGCAGATAATGGCATTAGAATGGCAAAAGACTGTTTAGAATGTGTTTTTATTTCATAAGCGAATATCTTTTTACAAGTGCTAAATTTCAAGCCTGCAACCTTACTATAGCCCTACAATGCAGATAATGGCATTAGAATGGCAAAAGACTGTTTAGAATGTGTTTTTATTTCATAAGCGAATATCTTTTTACAAGTGCTAAATTTCAAGCCAGCAACCTTACTATAGCCCTACAATGCAGATAATGGCATTAGAATGGCAAAACACTGTTTAGAATGTGTTTTTATTTCATAAGCGAATATCTTTTTACAAGTGCTAAATTTCAAGCCAGCAACCTTACTAAGACAGTCTAAATAGCCCTACAATGCAGATAATGGCATTAGAATGGCAAAAGACTGTTTAGAATGTGTTTTTATTTCATAAGCGAATATCTTTTTACAAGTGCTAAATTTCAAGCCAGCAACCTTACTAAGACAGTCTAAATAGCCCTACAATGCAGATAATGGCATTAGAATGGCAAAAGACTGTTTAGAATGTGTTTTTATTTCATAAGCGAATATCTTTTTACAAGTGCTAAATTTCAAGCCTGCAACCTTACTATAGCCCTACAATGCAGATAATGGCATTAGAATGGCAAAAGACTGTTTAGAATGTGTTTTTATTTCATAAGCGAATATCTTTTTACAAGTGCTAAATTTCAAGCCAGCAACCTTACTAAGACAGTCTAAATAGCCCTTCAATGCAGATAATGGCATTAGAATGGCAAAAGACTGTTTAGAATGTGTTTTTATTTCATAAGCGAATATCTTTTTACAAGTGCTAAATTTCAAGCCAGCAACCTTACTAAGACAGTCTAAATAGCCCTACAATGCAGATAATGGCATTAGAATGGCAAAAGACTGTTTAGAATGTGTTTTTATTTCATAAGCGAATATCTTTTTACAAGTGCTAAATTTCAAGCCAGCAACCTTACTAAGACAGTCTAAATAGCCCTACAATGCAGATAATGGCATTAGAATGGCAAAAGACTGTTTAGAATGTGTTTTTATTTCATAAGCGAATATCTTTTTACAAGTGCTAAATTTCAAGCCAGCAACCTTACTATAGCCCTACAATGCAGATAATGGCATTAGAATGGCAAAAGACTGTTTAGAATGTGTTTTTATTTCATAAGCGAATATCTTTTTACAAGTGCTAAATTTCAAGCCTGCAACCTTACTATAGCCCTACAATGCAGATAATGGCATTAGAATGGCAAAAGACTGTTTAGAATGTGTTTTTATTTCATAAGCGAATATCTTTTTACAAGTGCTAAATTTCAAGCCAGCAACCTTACTATAGCCCTACAATGCAGATAATGGCATTAGAATGGCAAAACACTGTTTAGAATGTGTTTTTATTTCATAAGCGAATATCTTTTTACAAGTGCTAAATTTCAAGCCAGCAACCTTACTAAGACAGTCTAAATAGCCCTACAATGCAGATAATGGCATTAGAATGGCAAAAGACTGTTTAGAATGTGTTTTTATTTCATAAGCGAATATCTTTTTACAAGTGCTAAATTTCAAGCCTGCAACCTTACTATAGCCCTACAATGCAGATAATGGCATTAGAATGGCAAAACACTGTTTAGAATGTGTTTTTATTTCATAAGCGAATATCTTTTTACAAGTGCTAAATTTCAAGCCAGCAACCTTACTAAGACAGTCTAAATAGCCCTACAATGCAGATAATGGCATTAGAATGGCAAAAGACTGTTTAGAATGTGTTTTTATTTCATAAGCGAATATCTTTTTACAAGTGCTAAATTTCAAGCCAGCAACCTTACTATAGCCCTACAATGCAGATAATGGCATTAGAATGGCAAAAGACTGTTTAGAATGTGTTTTTATTTCATAAGCGAATATCTTTTTACAAGTGCTAAATTTCAAGCCTGCAACCTTACTATAGCCCTACAATGCAGATAATGGCATTAGAATGGCAAAAGACTGTTTAGAATGTGTTTTTATTTCATAAGCGAATATCTTTTTACAAGTGCTAAATTTCAAGCCAGCAACCTTACTATAGCCCTACAATGCAGATAATGGCATTAGAATGGCAAAACACTGTTTAGAATGTGTTTTTATTTCATAAGCGAATATCTTTTTACAAGTGCTAAATTTCAAGCCAGCAACCTTACTAAGACAGTCTAAATAGCCCTACAATGCAGATAATGGCATTAGAATGGCAAAAGACTGTTTAGAATGTGTTTTTATTTCATAAGCGAATATCTTTTTACAAGTGCTAAATTTCAAGCCTGCAACCTTACTATAGCCCTACAATGCAGATAATGGCATTAGAATGGCAAAACACTGTTTAGAATGTGTTTTTATTTCATAAGCGAATATCTTTTTACAAGTGCTAAATTTCAAGCCAGCAACCTTACTAAGACAGTCTAAATAGCCCTACAATGCAGATAATGGCATTAGAATGGCAAAAGACTGTTTAGAATGTGTTTTTATTTCATAAGCGAATATCTTTTTACAAGTGCTAAATTTCAAGCCTGCAACCTTACTAAGACAGTCTAAATAGCCCTTCAATGCAGATAATGGCATTAGAATGGCAAAAGACTGTTTAGAATGTGTTTTTATTTCATAAGCGAATATCTTTTTACAAGTGCTAAATTTCAAGCCTGCAACCTTACTATAGCCCTACAATGCAGATAATGGCATTAGAATGGCAAAACACTGTTTAGAATGTGTTTTTATTTCATAAGCGAATATCTTTTTACAAGTGCTAAATTTCAAGCCAGCAACCTTACTAAGACAGTCTAAATAGCCCTTCAATGCAGATAATGGCATTAGAATGGCAAAAGACTGTTTAGAATGTGTTTTTATTTCATAAGCGAATATCTTTTTACAAGTGCAAAATTTCAAGCCAGCAACCTTACTAAGACAGTCTAAATAGCCCTACAATGCAGATAATGGCATTAGAATGGCAAAAGACTGTTTAGAATGTGTTTTTATTTCATAAGCGAATATCTTTTTACAAGTGCTAAATTTCAAGCCAGCAACCTTACTAAGACAGTCTAAATAGCCCTACAATGCAGATAATGGCATTAGAATGGCAAAAGACTGTTTAGAATGTGTTTTTATTTCATAAGCGAATATCTTTTTACAAGTGCTAAATTTCAAGCCAGCAACCTTACTAAGACAGTCTAAATAGCCCTACAATGCAGATAATGGCATTAGAATGGCAAAAGACTGTTTAGAATGTGTTTTTATTTCATAAGCGAATATCTTTTTACAAGTGCTAAATTTCAAGCCAGCAACCTTACTAAGACAGTCTAAATAGCCCTACAATGCAGATAATGGCATTAGAATGGCAAAAGACTGTTTAGAATGTGTTTTTATTTCATAAGCGAATATCTTTTTACAAGTGCTAAATTTCAAGCCAGCAACCTTACTAAGACAGTCTAAATAGCCCTTCAATGCAGATAATGGCATTAGAATGGCAAAAGACTGTTTAGAATGTGTTTTTATTTCATAAGCGAATATCTTTTTACAAGTGCTAAATTTCAAGCCTGCAACCTTACTATAGCCCTACAATGCAGATAATGGCATTAGAATGGCAAAAGACTGTTTAGAATGTGTTTTTATTTCATAAGCGAATATCTTTTTACAAGTGCTAAATTTCAAGCCAGCAACCTTACTAAGACAGTCTAAATAGCCCTTCAATGCAGATAATGGCATTAGAATGGCAAAACACTGTTTAGAATGTGTTTTTATTTCATAAGCGAATATCTTTTTACAAGTGCTAAATTTCAAGCCAGCAACCTTACTAAGACAGTCTAAATAGCCCTACAATGCAGATAATGGCATTAGAATGGCAAAAGACTGTTTAGAATGTGTTTTTATTTCATAAGCGAATATCTTTTTACAAGTGCTAAATTTCAAGCCAGCAACCTTACTAAGACAGTCTAAATAGCCCTACAATGCAGATAATGGCATTAGAATGGCAAAAGACTGTTTAGAATGTGTTTTTATTTCATAAGCGAATATCTTTTTACAAGTGCTAAATTTCAAGCCAGCAACCTTACTAAGACAGTCTAAATAGCCCTTCAATGCAGATAATGGCATTAGAATGGCAAAAGACTGTTTAGAATGTGTTTTTATTTCATAAGCGAATATCTTTTTACAAGTGCTAAATTTCAAGCCAGCAACCTTACTAAGACAGTCTAAATAGCCCTACAATGCAGATAATGGCATTAGAATGGCAAAAGACTGTTTAGAATGTGTTTTTATTTCATAAGCGAATATCTTTTTACAAGTGCTAAATTTCAAGCCAGCAACCTTACTAAGACAGTCTAAATAGCCCTTCAATGCAGATAATGGCATTAGAATGGCAAAAGACTGTTTAGAATGTGTTTTTATTTCATAAGCGAATATCTTTTTACAAGTGCTAAATTTCAAGCCAGCAACCTTACTAAGACAGTCTAAATAGCCCTACAATGCAGATAATGGCATTAGAATGGCAAAAGACTGTTTAGAATGTGTTTTTATTTCATAAGCGAATATCTTTTTACAAGTGCTAAATTTCAAGCCAGCAACCTTACTAAGACAGTCTAAATAGCCCTTCAATGCAGATAATGGCATTAGAATGGCAAAAGACTGTTTAGAATGTGTTTTTATTTCATAAGCGAATATCTTTTTACAAGTGCTAAATTTCAAGCCAGCAACCTTACTAAGACAGTCTAAATAGCCCTACAATGCAGATAATGGCATTAGAATGGCAAAAGACTGTTTAGAATGTGTTTTTATTTCATAAGCGAATATCTTTTTACAAGTGCTAAATTTCAAGCCAGCAACCTTACTAAGACAGTCTAAATAGCCCTACAATGCAGATAATGGCATTAGAATGGCAAAAGACTGTTTAGAATGTGTTTTTATTTCATAAGCGAATATCTTTTTACAAGTGCTAAATTTCAAGCCAGCAACCTTACTAAGACAGTCTAAATAGCCCTACAATGCAGATAATGGCATTAGAATGGCAAAAGACTGTTTAGAATGTGTTTTTATTTCATAAGCGAATATCTTTTTACAAGTGCTAAATTTCAAGCCAGCAACCTTACTAAGACAGTCTAAATAGCCCTTCAATGCAGATAATGGCATTAGAATGGCAAAAGACTGTTTAGAATGTGTTTTTATTTCATAAGCGAATATCTTTTTACAAGTGCTAAATTTCAAGCCAGCAACCTTACTAAGACAGTCTAAATAGCCCTACAATGCAGATAATGGCATTAGAATGGCAAAAGACTGTTTAGAATGTGTTTTTATTTCATAAGCGAATATCTTTTTACAAGTGCTAAATTTCAAGCCAGCAACCTTACTATAGCCCTACAATGCAGATAATGGCATTAGAATGGCAAAAGACTGTTTAGAATGTGTTTTTATTTCATAAGCGAATATCTTTTTACAAGTGCTAAATTTCAAGCCTGCAACCTTACTATAGCCCTACAATGCAGATAATGGCATTAGAATGGCAAAAGACTGTTTAGAATGTGTTTTTATTTCATAAGCGAATATCTTTTTACAAGTGCTAAATTTCAAGCCAGCAACCTTACTAAGACAGTCTAAATAGCCCTACAATGCAGATAATGGCATTAGAATGGCAAAAGACTGTTTAGAATGTGTTTTTATTTCATAAGCGAATATCTTTTTACAAGTGCTAAATTTCAAGCCTGCAACCTTACTATAGCCCTACAATGCAGATAATGGCATTAGAATGGCAAAAGACTGTTTAGAATGTGTTTTTATTTCATAAGCGAATATCTTTTTACAAGTGCTAAATTTCAAGCCAGCAACCTTACTAAGACAGTCTAAATAGCCCTACAATGCAGATAATGGCATTAGAATGGCAAAAGACTGTTTAGAATGTGTTTTTATTTCATAAGCTAATATCTTTTTACAAGTGCTAAATTTCAAGCCTGCAACCTTACTATAGCCCTACAATGCAGATAATGGCATTAGAATGGCAAAAGACTGTTTAGAATGTGTTTTTATTTCATAAGCGAATATCTTTTTACAAGTGCTAAATTTCAAGCCTGCAACCTTACCATAGCCCTACAATGCAGATAATGGCATTAGAATGGCAAAAGACTGTTTAGAATGTGTTTTTATTTCATAAGCGAATATCTTTTTACAAGTGCTAAATTTCAAGCCAGCAACCTTACTAAGACAGTCTAAATAGCCCTACAATGCAGATAATGGCATTAGAATGGCAAAAGACTGTTTAGAATGTGTTTTTATTTCATAAGCGAATATCTTTTTACAAGTGCTAAATTTCAAGCCAGCAACCTTACTAAGACAGTCTAAATAGCCCTTCAATGCAGATAATGGCATTAGAATGGCAAAAGACTGTTTAGAATGTGTTTTTATTTCATAAGCGAATATCTTTTTACAAGTGCTAAATTTCAAGCCAGCAACCTTACTAAGACAGTCTAAATAGCCCTACAATGCAGATAATGGCATTAGAATGGCAAAAGACTGTTTAGAATGTGTTTTTATTTCATAAGCGAATATCTTTTTACAAGTGCTAAATTTCAAGCCAGCAACCTTACTAAGACAGTCTAAATAGCCCTTCAATGCAGATAATGGCATTAGAATGGCAAAAGACTGTTTAGAATGTGTTTTTATTTCATAAGCGAATATCTTTTTACAAGTGCTAAATTTCAAGCCAGCAACCTTACTAAGACAGTCTAAATAGCCCTACAATGCAGATAATGGCATTAGAATGGCAAAAGACTGTTTAGAATGTGTTTTTATTTCATAAGCGAATATCTTTTTACAAGTGCTAAATTTCAAGCCAGCAACCTTACTAAGACAGTCTAAATAGCCCTTCAATGCAGATAATGGCATTAGAATGGCAAAAGACTGTTTAGAATGTGTTTTTATTTCATAAGCGAATATCTTTTTACAAGTGCTAAATTTCAAGCCAGCAACCTTACTAAGACAGTCTAAATAGCCCTACAATGCAGATAATGGCATTAGAATGGCAAAAGACTGTTTAGAATGTGTTTTTATTTCATAAGCGAATATCTTTTTACAAGTGCTAAATTTCAAGCCAGCAACCTTACTATAGCCCTACAATGCAGATAATGGCATTAGAATGGCAAAAGACTGTTTAGAATGTGTTTTTATTTCATAAGCGAATATCTTTTTACAAGTGCTAAATTTCAAGCCTGCAACCTTACTATAGCCCTACAATGCAGATAATGGCATTAGAATGGCAAAAGACTGTTTAGAATGTGTTTTTATTTCATAAGCGAATATCTTTTTACAAGTGCTAAATTTCAAGCCAGCAACCTTACTAAGACAGTCTAAATAGCCCTACAATGCAGATAATGGCATTAGAATGGCAAAAGACTGTTTAGAATGTGTTTTTATTTCATAAGCGAATATCTTTTTACAAGTGCTAAATTTCAAGCCTGCAACCTTACTATAGCCCTACAATGCAGATAATGGCATTAGAATGGCAAAAGACTGTTTAGAATGTGTTTTTATTTCATAAGCGAATATCTTTTTACAAGTGCTAAATTTCAAGCCAGCAACCTTACTAAGACAGTCTAAATAGCCCTACAATGCAGATAATGGCATTAGAATGGCAAAAGACTGTTTAGAATGTGTTTTTATTTCATAAGCGAATATCTTTTTACAAGTGCTAAATTTCAAGCCTGCAACCTTACTATAGCCCTACAATGCAGATAATGGCATTAGAATGGCAAAAGACTGTTTAGAATGTGTTTTTATTTCATAAGCGAATATCTTTTTACAAGTGCTAAATTTCAAGCCTGCAACCTTACCATAGCCCTACAATGCAGATAATGGCATTAGAATGGCAAAAGACTGTTTAGAATGTGTTTTTATTTCATAAGCGAATATCTTTTTACAAGTGCTAAATTTCAAGCCAGCAACCTTACTAAGACAGTCTAAATAGCCCTACAATGCAGATAATGGCATTAGAATGGCAAAAGACTGTTTAGAATGTGTTTTTATTTCATAAGCGAATATCTTTTTACAAGTGCTAAATTTCAAGCCAGCAACCTTACTAAGACAGTCTAAATAGCCCTTCAATGCAGATAATGGCATTAGAATGGCAAAAGACTGTTTAGAATGTGTTTTTATTTCATAAGCGAATATCTTTTTACAAGTGCTAAATTTCAAGCCAGCAACCTTACTAAGACAGTCTAAATAGCCCTACAATGCAGATAATGGCATTAGAATGGCAAAAGACTGTTTAGAATGTGTTTTTATTTCATAAGCGAATATCTTTTTACAAGTGCTAAATTTCAAGCCAGCAACCTTACTAAGACAGTCTAAATAGCCCTTCAATGCAGATAATGGCATTAGAATGGCAAAAGACTGTTTAGAATGTGTTTTTATTTCATAAGCGAATATCTTTTTACAAGTGCTAAATTTCAAGCCAGCAACCTTACTAAGACAGTCTAAATAGCCCTACAATGCAGATAATGGCATTAGAATGGCAAAAGACTGTTTAGAATGTGTTTTTATTTCATAAGCGAATATCTTTTTACAAGTGCTAAATTTCAAGCCAGCAACCTTACTAAGACAGTCTAAATAGCCCTTCAATGCAGATAATGGCATTAGAATGGCAAAAGACTGTTTAGAATGTGTTTTTATTTCATAAGCGAATATCTTTTTACAAGTGCTAAATTTCAAGCCAGCAACCTTACTAAGACAGTCTAAATAGCCCTACAATGCAGATAATGGCATTAGAATGGCAAAAGACTGTTTAGAATGTGTTTTTATTTCATAAGCGAATATCTTTTTACAAGTGCTAAATTTCAAGCCAGCAACCTTACTATAGCCCTACAATGCAGATAATGGCATTAGAATGGCAAAAGACTGTTTAGAATGTGTTTTTATTTCATAAGTGAATATCTTTTTACAAGTGCTAAATTTCAAGCCAGCAACCTTACTAAGACAGTCTAAATAGCCCTACAATGCAGATAATGGCATTAGAATGGCAAAAGACTGTTTAGAATGTGTTTTTATTTCATAAGCGAATATCTTTTTACAAGTGCTAAATTTCAAGCCAGCAACCTTACTAAGACAGTCTACATAGCCCTTCAATGCAGATAATGGCATTAGAATGGCAAAAGACTGTTTAGAATGTGTTTTTATTTCATAAGCGAATATCTTTTTACAAGTGCTAAATTTCAAGCCAGCAACCTTACTAAGACAGTCTAAATAGCCCTACAATGCAGATAATGGCATTAGAATGGCAAAAGACTGTTTAGAATGTGTTTTTATTTCATAAGCGAATATCTTTTTACAAGTGCTAAATTTCAAGCCTGCAACCTTACTATAGCCCTACAATGCAGATAATGGCATTAGAATGGCAAAACACTGTTTAGAATGTGTTTTTATTTCATAAGCGAATATCTTTTTACAAGTGCTAAATTTCAAGCCAGCAACCTTACTAAGACAGTCTAAATAGCCCTTCAATGCAGATAATGGCATTAGAATGGCAAAAGACTGTTTAGAATGTGTTTTTATTTCATAAGCGAATATCTTTTTACAAGTGCTAAATTTCAAGCCAGCAACCTTACTAAGACAGTCTAAATAGCCCTACAATGCAGATAATGGCATTAGAATGGCAAAAGACTGTTTAGAATGTGTTTTTATTTCATAAGCGAATATCTTTTTACAAGTGCTAAATTTCAAGCCTGCAACCTTACTATAGCCCTACAATGCAGATAATGGCATTAGAATGGCAAAACACTGTTTAGAATGTGTTTTTATTTCATAAGCGAATATCTTTTTACAAGTGCTAAATTTCAAGCCAGCAACCTTACTAAGACAGTCTAAATAGCCCTACAATGCAGATAATGGCATTAGAATGGCAAAAGACTGTTTAGAATGTGTTTTTATTTCATAAGCGAATATCTTTTTACAAGTGCTAAATTTCAAGCCTGCAACCTTACTATACCCCTACAATGCAGATAATGGCATTAGAATGGCAAAAGACTGTTTAGAATGTGTTTTTATTTCATAAGCGAATATCTTTTTACAAGTGCTAAATTTCAAGCCAGCAACCTTACTATAGCCCTACAATGCAGATAATGGCATTAGAATGGCAAAACACTGTTTAGAATGTGTTTTTATTTCATAAGCGAATATCTTTTTACAAGTGCTAAATTTCAAGCCAGCAACCTTACTAAGACAGTCTAAATAGCCCTTCAATGCAGATAATGGCATTAGAATGGCAAAATACTGTTTAGAATGTGTTTTTATTTCATAAGCGAATATCTTTTTACAAGTGCTAAATTTCAAGCCTGCAACCTTACTATAGCCCTACAATGCAGATAATGGCATTAGAATGGCAAAAGACTGTTTAGAATGTGTTTTTATTTCATAAGCGAATATCTTTTTACAAGTGCTAAATTTCAAGCCTGCAACCTTACTATAGCCCTACAATGCAGATAATGGCATTAGAATGGCAAAAGACTGTTTAGAATGTGTTTTTATTTCATAAGCGAATATCTTTTTACAAGTGCTAAATTTCAAGCCTGCAACCTTACTATAGCCCTACAATGCAGATAATGGCATTAGAATGGCAAAAGACTGTTTAGAATGTGTTTTTATTTCATAAGCGAATATCTTTTTACAAGTGCTAAATTTCAAGCCAGCAACCTTACTAAGACAGTCTAAATAGCCCTACAATGCAGATAATGGCATTAGAATGGCAAAAGACTGTTTAGAATGTGTTTTTATTTCATAAGCGAATATCTTTTTACAAGTGCTCAATTTCAAGCCAGCAACCTTACTAAGACAGTCTAAATAGCCCTACAATGCAGATAATGGCATTAGAATAGCAAAAGACTGTTTAGAATGTGTTTTTATTTCATAAGCGAATATCTTTTTACAAGTGCTAAATTTCAAGCCAGCAACCTTACTAAGACAGTCTAAATAGCCCTACAATTTAGATAATGGCATTAGAATGGCAAAAGACTGTTTAGAATGTGTTTTTATTTCATAAGCGAATATCTTTTTACAAGTGCTAAATTTCAAGCCAGCAACCTTACTAAGACAGTCTAAATAGCCCTTCAATGCAGATAATGGCATTAGAATGGCAAAAGACTGTTTAGAATGTGTTTTTATTTCATAAGCGAATATCTTTTTACAAGTGCTAAATTTCAAGCCAGCAACCTTACTAAGACAGTCTAAATAGCCCTACAATGCAGATAATGGCATTAGAATGGCAAAAGACCGTTTAGAATGTGTTTTTATTTCATAAGCGAATATCTTTTTACAAGTGCTAAATTTCAAGCCAGCAACCTTACTAAGACAGTCTAAATAGCCCTACAATGCAGATAATGGCATTAGAATGGCAAAAGACTGTTTAGAATGTGTTTTTATTTCATAAGCGAATATCTTTTTACAAGTGCTAAATTTCAAGCCAGCAACCTTACTAAGACAGTCTAAATAGCCCTACAATGCAGATAATGGCATTAGAATGGCAAAAGACTGTTTAGAATGTGTTTTTATTTCATAAGCGAATATCTTTTTACAAGTGCTAAATTTCAAGCCAGCAACCTTACTAAGACAGTCTAAATAGCCCTACAATGCAGATAATGGCATTAGAATGGCAAAAGACTGTTTAGAATGTGTTTTTATTTCATAAGCGAATATCTTTTTACAAGTGCTAAATTTCAAGCCAGCAACCTTACTAAGACAGTCTAAATAGCCCTACAATGCAGATAATGGCATTAGAATGGCAAAAGACTGTTTAGAATGTGTTTTTATTTCATAAGCGAATATCTTTTTACAAGTGCTAAATTTCAAGCCAGCAACCTTACTAAGACAGTCTAAATAGCCCTTCAATGCAGATAATGGCATTAGAATGGCAAAAGACTGTTTAGAATGTGTTTTTATTTCATAAGCGAATATCTTTTTACAAGTGCTAAATTTCAAGCCAGCAACCTTACTATAGCCCTACAATGCAGATAATGGCATTAGAATGGCAAAACACTGTTTAGAATGTGTTTTTATTTCATAAGCGAATATCTTTTTACAAGTGCTAAATTTCAAGCCAGCAACCTTACTAAGACAGTCTAAATAGCCCTTCAATGCAGATAATGGCATTAGAATGGCAAAAGACTGTTTAGAATGTGTTTTTATTTCATAAGCGAATATCTTTTTACAAGTGCTAAATTTCAAGCCAGCAACCTTACTAAGACAGTCTAAATAGCCCTACAATGCAGATAATGGCATTAGAATGGCAAAAGACTGTTTAGAATGTGTTTTTATTTCATAAGCGAATATCTTTTTACAAGTGCTAAATTTCAAGCCAGCAACCTTACTAAGACAGTCTAAATAGCCCTACAATGCAGATAATGGCATTAGAATGGCAAAAGACTGTTTAGAATGTGTTTTTATTTCATAAGCGAATATCTTTTTACAAGTGCTAAATTTCAAGCCAGCAACCTTACTAAGACAGTCTAAATAGCCCTTCAATGCAGATAATGGCATTAGAATGGCAAAAGACTGTTTAGAATGTGTTTTTATTTCATAAGCGAATATCTTTTTACAAGTGCTAAATTTCAAGCCAGCAACCTTACTAAGACAGTCTAAATAGCCCTACAATGCAGATAATGGCATTAGAATGGCAAAAGACTGTTTAGAATGTGTTTTTATTTCATAAGCGAATATCTTTTTACAAGTGCTAAATTTCAAGCCAGCAACCTTACTAAGACAGTCTAAATAGCCCTTCAATGCAGATAATGGCATTAGAATGGCAAAAGACTGTTTAGAATGTGTTTTTATTTCATAAGCGAATATCTTTTTACAAGTGCTAAATTTCAAGCCAGCAACCTTACTAAGACAGTCTAAATAGCCCTACAATGCAGATAATGGCATTAGAATGGCAAAAGACTGTTTAGAATGTGTTTTTATTTCATAAGCGAATATCTTTTTACAAGTGCTCAATTTCAAGCCAGCAACCTTACTAAGACAGTCTAAATAGCCCTACAATGCAGATAATGGCATTAGAATAGCAAAAGACTGTTTAGAATGTGTTTTTATTTCATAAGCGAATATCTTTTTACAAGTGCTAAATTTCAAGCCAGCAACCTTACTAAGACAGTCTAAATAGCCCTACAATTAGATAATGGCATTAGAATGGCAAAAGACTGTTTAGAATGTGTTTTTATTTCATAAGCGAATATCTTTTTACAAGTGCTAAATTTCAAGCCAGCAACCTTACTAAGACAGTCTAAATAGCCCTTCAATGCAGATAATGGCATTAGAATGGCAAAAGACTGTTTAGAATGTGTTTTTATTTCATAAGCGAATATCTTTTTACAAGTGCTAAATTTCAAGCCAGCAACCTTACTAAGACAGTCTAAATAGCCCTACAATGCAGATAATGGCATTAGAATGGCAAAAGACTGTTTAGAATGTGTTTTTATTTCATAAGCGAATATCTTTTTACAAGTGCTAAATTTCAAGCCAGCAACCTTACTAAGACAGTCTAAATAGCCCTACAATGCAGATAATGGCATTAGAATGGCAAAAGACTGTTTAGAATGTGTTTTTATTTCATAAGCGAATATCTTTTTACAAGTGCTAAATTTCAAGCCAGCAACCTTACTAAGACAGTCTAAATAGCCCTACAATGCAGATAATGGCATTAGAATGGCAAAAGACTGTTTAGAATGTGTTTTTATTTCATAAGCGAATATCTTTTTACAAGTGCTAAATTTCAAGCCAGCAACCTTACTAAGACAGTCTAAATAGCCCTACAATGCAGATAATGGCATTAGAATGGCAAAAGACTGTTTAGAATGTGTTTTTATTTCATAAGCGAATATCTTTTTACAAGTGCTAAATTTCAAGCCAGCAACCTTACTAAGACAGTCTAAATAGCCCTACAATGCAGATAATGGCATTAGAATGGCAAAAGACTGTTTAGAATGTGTTTTTATTTCATAAGCGAATATCTTTTTACAAGTGCTAAATTTCAAGCCAGCAACCTTACTAAGACAGTCTAAATAGCCCTTCAATGCAGATAATGGCATTAGAATGGCAAAAGACTGTTTAGAATGTGTTTTTATTTCATAAGCGAATATCTTTTTACAAGTGCTAAATTTCAAGCCAGCAACCTTACTATAGCCCTACAATGCAGATAATGGCATTAGAATGGCAAAACACTGTTTAGAATGTGTTTTTATTTCATAAGCGAATATCTTTTTACAAGTGCTAAATTTCAAGCCAGCAACCTTACTAAGACAGTCTAAATAGCCCTTCAATGCAGATAATGGCATTAGAATGGCAAAAGACTGTTTAGAATGTGTTTTTATTTCATAAGCGAATATCTTTTTACAAGTGCTAAATTTCAAGCCAGCAACCTTACTAAGACAGTCTAAATAGCCCTACAATGCAGATAATGGCATTAGAATGGCAAAAGACTGTTTAGAATGTGTTTTTATTTCATAAGCGAATATCTTTTTACAAGTGCTAAATTTCAAGCCAGCAACCTTACTAAGACAGTCTAAATAGCCCTACAATGCAGATAATGGCATTAGAATGGCAAAAGACTGTTTAGAATGTGTTTTTATTTCATAAGCGAATATCTTTTTACAAGTGCTAAATTTCAAGCCAGCAACCTTACTAAGACAGTCTAAATAGCCCTTCAATGCAGATAATGGCATTAGAATGGCAAAAGACTGTTTAGAATGTGTTTTTATTTCATAAGCGAATATCTTTTTACAAGTGCTAAATTTCAAGCCAGCAACCTTACTAAGACAGTCTAAATAGCCCTACAATGCAGATAATGGCATTAGAATGGCAAAAGACTGTTTAGAATGTGTTTTTATTTCATAAGCGAATATCTTTTTACAAGTGCTAAATTTCAAGCCAGCAACCTTACTAAGACAGTCTAAATAGCCCTTCAATGCAGATAATGGCATTAGAATGGCAAAAGACTGTTTAGAATGTGTTTTTATTTCATAAGCGAATATCTTTTTACAAGTGCTAAATTTCAAGCCAGCAACCTTACTAAGACAGTCTAAATAGCCCTACAATGCAGATAATGGCATTAGAATGGCAAAAGACTGTTTAGAATGTGTTTTTATTTCATAAGCGAATATCTTTTTACAAGTGCTAAATTTCAAGCCTGCAACCTTACTAATAGCCCTACAATGCAGATAATGGCATTAGAATGGCAAAACACTGTTTAGAATGTGTTTTTATTTCATAAGCGAATATCTTTTTACAAGTGCTAAATTTCAAGCCAGCAACCTTACTAAGACAGTCTAAATAGCCCTACAATGCAGATAATGGCATTAGAATGGCAAAAGACTGTTTAGAATGTGTTTTTATTTCATAAGCGAATATCTTTTTACAAGTGCTAAATTTCAAGCCAGCAACCTTACTAAGACAGTCTAAATAGCCCTACAATGCAGATAATGGCATTAGAATGGCAAAAGACTGTTTAGAATGTGTTTTTATTTCATAAGCGAATATCTTTTTACAAGTGCTAAATTTCAAGCCAGCAACCTTACTAAGACAGTCTAAATAGCCCTACAATGCAGATAATGGCATTAGAATGGCAAAAGACTGTTTAGAATGTGTTTTTATTTCATAAGCGAATATCTTTTTACAAGTGCTAAATTTCAAGCCTGCAACCTTACTATAGCCCTACAATGCAGATAATGGCATTAGAATGGCAAAACACTGTTTAGAATGTGTTTTTATTTCATAAGCGAATATCTTTTTACAAGTGCTAAATTTCAAGCCAGCAACCTTACTAAGACAGTCTAAATAGCCCTTCAATGCAGATAATGGCATTAGAATGGCAAAAGACTGTTTAGAATGTGTTTTTATTTCATAAGCGAATATCTTTTTACAAGTGCTAAATTTCAAGCCAGCAACCTTACTAAGACAGTCTAAATAGCCCTACAATGCAGATAATGGCATTAGAATGGCAAAAGACTGTTTAGAATGTGTTTTTATTTCATAAGCGAATATCTTTTTACAAGTGCTAAATTTCAAGCCAGCAACCTTACTAAGACAGTCTAAATAGCCCTTCAATGCAGATAATGGCATTAGAATGGCAAAAGACTGTTTAGAATGTGTTTTTATTTCATAAGCGAATATCTTTTTACAAGTGCTAAATTTCAAGCCAGCAACCTTACTAAGACAGTCTAAATAGCCCTACAATGCAGATAATGGCATTAGAATGGCAAAAGACTGTTTAGAATGTGTTTTTATTTCATAAGCGAATATCTTTTTACAAGTGCTAAATTTCAAGCCTGCAACCTTACTAATAGCCCTACAATGCAGATAATGGCATTAGAATGGCAAAAGACTGTTTAGAATGTGTTTTTATTTCATAAGCGAATATCTTTTTACAAGTGCTAAATTTCAAGCCAGCAACCTTACTAAGACAGTCTAAATAGCCCTTCAATGCAGATAATGGCATTAGAATGGCAAAAGACTGTTTAGAATGTGTTTTTATTTCATAAGCGAATATCTTTTTACAAGTGCTAAATTTCAAGCCAGCAACCTTACTAAGACAGTCTAAATAGCCCTACAATGCAGATAATGGCATTAGAATGGCAAAAGACTGTTTAGAATGTGTTTTTATTTCATAAGCGAATATCTTTTTACAAGTGCTAAATTTCAAGCCAGCAACCTTACTAAGACAGTCTAAATAGCCCTTCAATGCAGATAATGGCATTAGAATGGCAAAAGACTGTTTAGAATGTGTTTTTATTTCATAAGCGAATATCTTTTTACAAGTGCTAAATTTCAAGCCAGCAACCTTACTAAGACAGTCTAAATAGCCCTTCAATGCAGATAATGGCATTAGAATGGCAAAAGACTGTTTAGAATGTGTTTTTATTTCATAAGCGAATATCTTTTTACAAGTGCTAAATTTCAAGCCAGCAACCTTACTAAGACAGTCTAAATAGCCCTACAATGCAGATAATGGCATTAGAATGGCAAAAGACTGTTTAGAATGTGTTTTTATTTCATAAGCGAATATCTTTTTACAAGTGCTAAATTTCAAGCCAGCAACCTTACTAAGACAGTCTAAATAGCCCTTCAATGCAGATAATGGCATTAGAATGGCAAAAGACTGTTTAGAATGTGTTTTTATTTCATAAGCGAATATCTTTTTACAAGTGCTAAATTTCAAGCCAGCAACCTTACTAAGACAGTCTAAATAGCCCTACAATGCAGATAATGGCATTAGAATGGCAAAAGACTGTTTAGAATGTGTTTTTATTTCATAAGCGAATATCTTTTTACAAGTGCTAAATTTCAAGCCAGCAACCTTACTAAGACAGTCTAAATAGCCCTTCAATGCAGATAATGGCATTAGAATGGCAAAAGACTGTTTAGAATGTGTTTTTATTTCATAAGCGAATATCTTTTTACAAGTGCTAAATTTCAAGCCAGCAACCTTACTAAGACAGTCTAAATAGCCCTTCAATGCAGATAATGGCATTAGAATGGCAAAAGACTGTTTAGAATGTGTTTTTATTTCATAAGCGAATATCTTTTTACAAGTGCTAAATTTCAAGCCAGCAACCTTACTAAGACAGTCTAAATAGCCCTACAATGCAGATAATGGCATTAGAATGGCAAAAGACTGTTTAGAATGTGTTTTTATTTCATAAGCGAATATCTTTTTACAAGTGCTAAATTTCAAGCCTGCAACCTTACTATAGCCCTACAATGCAGATAATGGCATTAGAATGGCAAAAGACTGTTTAGAATGTGTTTTTATTTCATAAGCGAATATCTTTTTACAAGTGCTAAATTTCAAGCCAGCAACCTTACTAAGACAGTCTAAATAGCCCTTCAATGCAGATAATGGCATTAGAATGGCAAAAGACTGTTTAGAATGTGTTTTTATTTCATAAGCGAATATCTTTTTACAAGTGCTAAATTTCAAGCCAGCAACCTTACTAAGACAGTCTAAATAGCCCTTCAATGCAGATAATGGCATTAGAATGGCAAAAGACTGTTTAGAATGTGTTTTTATTTCATAAGCGAATATCTTTTTACAAGTGCTAAATTTCAAGCCAGCAACCTTACTAAGACAGTCTAAATAGCCCTACAATGCAGATAATGGCATTAGAATGGCAAAAGACTGTTTAGAATGTGTTTTTATTTCATAAGCGAATATCTTTTTACAAGTGCTAAATTTCAAGCCAGCAACCTTACTAAGACAGTCTAATAGCCCTACAATGCAGATAATGGCATTAGAATGGCAAAAGACTGTTTAGAATGTGTTTTTATTTCATAAGCGAATATCTTTTTACAAGTGCTAAATTTCAAGCCAGCAACCTTACTAAGACAGTCTAAATAGCCCTTCAATGCAGATAATGGCATTAGAATGGCAAAAGACTGTTTAGAATGTGTTTTTATTTCATAAGCGAATATCTTTTTACAAGTGCTAAATTTCAAGCCAGCAACCTTACTAAGACAGTCTAAATAGCCCTACAATGCAGATAATGGCATTAGAATGGCAAAAGACTGTTTAGAATGTGTTTTTATTTCATAAGCGAATATCTTTTTACAAGTGCTAAATTTCAAGCCAGCAACCTTACTAAGACAGTCTAAATAGCCCTTCAATGCAGATAATGGCATTAGAATGGCAAAAGACTGTTTAGAATGTGTTTTTATTTCATAAGCGAATATCTTTTTACAAGTGCTAAATTTCAAGCCAGCAACCTTACTAAGACAGTCTAAATAGCCCTACAATGCAGATAATGGCATTAGAATGGCAAAAGACTGTTTAGAATGTGTTTTTATTTCATAAGCGAATATCTTTTTACAAGTGCTAAATTTCAAGCCAGCAACCTTACTAAGACAGTCTAAATAGCCCTTCAATGCAGATAATGGCATTAGAATGGCAAAAGACTGTTTAGAATGTGTTTTTATTTCATAAGCGAATATCTTTTTACAAGTGCTAAATTTCAAGCCAGCAACCTTACTAAGACAGTCTAAATAGCCCTACAATGCAGATAATGGCATTAGAATGGCAAAAGACTGTTTAGAATGTGTTTTTATTTCATAAGCGAATATCTTTTTACAAGTGCTAAATTTCAAGCCAGCAACCTTACTAGACAGTCTAATAGCCCTACAATGCAGATAATGGCATTAGAATGGCAAAAGACTGTTAGAATGTGTTTTTATTTCATAAGCGAATATCTTTTTACAAGTGCTAAATTTCAAGCCTGCAACCTTACTATAGCCCTACAATGCAGATAATGGCATTAGAA
>NW_028173095.1:0-10000 GCF_963971535.1 Notolepis coatsorum
CGCGAACCCCTCGTCATGAGCGTATTCGGGAGAGGCGCTGTTTTTTGAATGCCTCGTGAAGAAAAGTTCACCTCGATATTGGATTTAACATTGGCTTTGTGAGGATCATCCTTCGGCGTTTTTTACACCAAATGGAGCAAATCATTACGTGAGTGGAACACTGTGACCGAGCCGCCGTGCTTAGCTTTACCTAAGCATTAGCTAGTGAATCTTTCATGAATCAATGAATGAATGATTGAAAACTTCATTTAACAGACTGCAGAATGGGTCCAATACAGTACGGCTCAATACACACAATTGTTAAGGGGATGCAGACCAGAGAAAGACGTTTGTCTTGTTTACATCAGGGTCCCCGTGTTGACGTGGTCATGATGTTGTTGTTGGCTTGTTGCTGCTGGGGATCGGATGTGAACGGAGGGGCTTCGGGAGGATCGGGAAAGTTATTATTATTATTATTATTATTATTATTATTATTATTATTATAGTAATTGGCTATCATACTGCAATATAAACTGAGTTTTATAGTGAAAAGAGCTGTGAGGTTTCTGTCCTTGCTCTCTCACTCGTTCTGTTCCTTTAACCACCTCGCTCTGTTTTCATTTGTTTTCTGTTATCAATTCAATTCCCTCATTCACACGCTTCTCCCCAGTGACGTCGTCAGAGACGTCGCTGATTGGTTCTCTCAGGTCCGCACGCTTTTCAATCACATTCCCCAGCTGTCACTGCTTGTCAATCAATCAATCCCGTATTATTTATACCCCGTTTCTCCACTCTAAGTTTGTTGGATCGTCTTGATTTTTCTCTGTTGCATTCCCCGTTTTGCTGCTGCTGCTGCTTTTGCTCTCTGTGCTTATCTCCAGGATAGTTCCAAGAAGCCTTCCTCTTGGACACCTTTCCCGCTGCTCCGCTGTTGTTCCAGCACCATTACGCATTACGTCTGGGTGAGTTTTTATTGACTGTCTTGATCAATTCCGTTTTTCGTGTGTTACTATTACACTGAAGATTACCACCTTTTTGTCAGACAGTCACTCACCCAGCGATCCCTTTTTGTTTGTTCCCTCTGGGATAATATTTTTGGGACTTTTCATCTCCCTCTGTGTGTTGCTCACACCGAAGATATTATTCACTTTGGATTGTTTTTGGACTTCACTAACTGTGTGTATTACACGAAGATATTCACTTGGGATAGTGTTTGGAATTTTGCTCACTGTGTGTATTTACACGAAGATATTCACTTGGGGATTGTTTTGGAATTGTGCTCACTGTGTGTAATTACACGAAGATTAGTTCACCCTGTTCTCCTGCTCGTTCAACCTGCACCCTTGTTGACTCGTTCCCTCTCTCCCTCTCTCGGTCTCGCAACACATCGGAGATTCTGCCGAGAGAATTCTGCAGAGCGGTTCAGACGTCAACATCTGCTATTCCCAACTACCACCACGGGAGAAGCTGCAGAGCAGCAGAACATTTCCCCCTTTGCTTATGTACCTGTCTTGTTTGACTTGCCTATCCTGTACTCTTTATATTAGTCTCAAATAAACAAGCCCTTGTATTTGGCAACTCTGAATTCCTACTCTCTTGTGTCGTGCGTTTGGGGTCGGTGTCAAACCATAACATTACGATCCAACCAAAATGACGACCCCAGCCGACACAGAGAGGGTCAGAACCGCACTTGCAAATCAAGTCGAGTTGACCAGGGATCACAGTCTCCAATTAGAGCGGGCTGCGGCTGCGGTGCAGAATCTCAGGGATCAGGTCCTGCCTATGCAAGGTTCAATGGCCGCTATGGCGGGACAACAGTCCGACATTCTCGCTCAGCTTCACTCGCTGGGCGACACCGTTAATGCCTTTCATCTCTCACAACCTTCAGGAGCATTCCCCGCAGCCCCAGCAGATCTCGCATCTCGGGAACCCCGTCTCTCCGTCCCACGGCTGTTCGACGGTAATCCCGAGGAGTGTGCCACATTCATCATGCAAGTTGGTTTTCCGTCATCAACCAAGCCGTTTTTCTGCTCGTGGGTCCCAAGTGGCTTATATAACGAACTTGCTTTCAGGCCATGCTGCCCAGTGGGTCACTTCCTCCTGGGCAATGGAAGCAGAATTTTTGTTTTCCTATCCAGACTTCGTGGCGGAGCTCCGCAGAGTGTTCCACCATCCAGCCCGAGGTCTGGACCCTGGAGCCCGGTTGGGTACCTTCCGACAGGGGAGCGGCAGGGTGACGGACTATGTCATGGAGTTTCGACTGGCGGCGGTGGAGAGTGGATGGAACGAACCTGCTCTTCGCCTAACCTTCTTGAGGGGGCTCAGTGACGCAGTCCGGGACCAGCTCGCTACCCGGGAGTTGCCCGACTCCCTCGAGGATCTGTTTAGCCTCGTCATCCGTATTGACGGACGCCTCCTGGAGAGAAGGCGCGAGAGGACCCGACTGTTACCTCCTGAAGCACCTCGGACTCCTGGACGCCCCGTCCCCAACACTACTGGTGGTAACAGGCTTCCCCGTTCGGTTCGCGAGGAGGAACCCATGCAGCTGGGACGCTCTCATCTGAGCCAGGCGGAGCGTGAGGCAAGGCTCAGGTCCGGTCTCTGCCTCTACTGCGGAGGTGCGGGACACCGAATCGCCGACTGCCCCACCCGGCCAAAAGATCAGGCTCACAGAGACCCCGGGAGATCCTGGTGAGCCGTTTTTCCCATTCCCGGCGCCGCGCACCACCTGACCATCTGATGAGCGTCACCCTGGCCTGGGGGGACCAACGTGCCACGGTGGAGGCCCTCATCGACTCTGGGGCAGACGAGAATTTCCTCGACTTCGAGTTTGCCACCCGAGCCAATATACCTCTTGAGGACCTTGTGAGGCCCTTGGAGATCTTTTCGTTGGACCAACACCGCCTGGCCGACATCTCTCAACGCACCGGCCCAGTCGTGCTGACCATCGCTGGGAACCACGTCGAGAGAATCCAGTTCCTCATTACCCAATCCCCCCTTGTCCCGGTGGTCCTGAGTAGGCCCTGGCTCGCGCTGCACGAGCCCCACATCGCCTGGTCCTCCGGTACCATCAGGGGCTGGAGCTCCTCCTGTCACGCCCGCTGTCTGCAGGCGGCGTCCTGTCCCCCGCCCCGGAGGCCCGCTGGTGAGTTGCCTCCGGACCCCTCGTCCATACCTCCCGAGTACCACGACCTCATGGAGGTATTCAGTAGGACCAGGGCTCAGGCCCTTCCACCTCACCGCCCCTATGACTGCGCCATCGACCTCCGCCAAGGGGCTCCCCTTCCCGGCAGCCGCCTCTACAGTCTGACTGTCCCGGAGAAGAAGGCGATGGATCTCTACATCTCTGAGTCATTGGAAGCAGGACTCATTCGGCCTTCCTCCTCCCCGGTGGCGGCCGGGTTCTTCTTTGTTGGTAAGAAGGATGGGGACCTGCGACCCTGCATCGACTATCGTCAGCTCAACGAGATCACCATCAAGAACAAATACCCCCTACCTCTCATGAGCTCCACCTTCGAGCCACTGACCCAGGCCTCGTTCTTCACCAAGCTGGACCTCCGGAGTGCCTACCATCTTGTCCGTATCCGTGAGGGCGATGAATGGAAGACCGCCTTCAAGACCCCCAGGGGCCACTACGAGTACCTTGTAATGCCGTTCGGCCTCACCAACGCCCCGGCGGTATTCCAGGCACTCATGAACGACGTCCTTCGTGACATGCTGGAGGTGTTCGTGGTGGTGTACCTGGACGACATTCTCATCTTTTCCAGGACCCTCGAGGAACACATCCTGCATGTCCGCCGTGTGCTGGAGCGCCTCCTCCACAATCGGCTCTTCGTCAAGGCGGAGAAGTGCCGTTTTCACTCCAACTCCGTCGACTACCTGGGCTTCATCGTTGAGAAGGGCTTGACCCGAGCGGATCCTCGCAAGATCCAGGCTGTGGAGGATTGGCCAGAACCCACCACTCGGAAGGAGTTACAGAGTTTCCTCGGGTTCGCCAACTTCTACCGAAGGTTCATCCGGAACTACAGTCAAGTGGCGGAGCCACTTACCAAGCTGACCTCCCCCGCTCTGCCGTTCGACTGGTCCCCAGCGGCATGCGCTGCGTTCCGCTCCCTCAAGAGAAGGTTCACTTCCGCCCCTATCCTGCTCCACCCTGACCCCAAGAGACAGTTCATCGTGGAGGTGGACGCCTCGGATTCTGGCCTGGGCGCTGTCCTATCCCAACGTTCTCTCTCAGATCAGAAGGTGCATCCTTGCGCCTTCTACTCGCGTCGCTTCCTCCCCGCCGAGAGGAACTACGACACCGGCAATCGGGAGCTGCTGGCGGTCGTGGCTGCGCTGGAAGAGTGGCGTCATTGGCTAGAGGGTGCCGAGGAGCCTTTTACCATCTGGACGGACCACAAGAACCTGACGTTCATCCGCGCTTCCAGGCGCCTCAACGGTCGGCAGGCGAGATGGGCCAGTTTCCTCAGTCGGTTCGACTTCTCGCTGACCTTCCGCCCCGGTTCCCGCAACACGAAGGCCGACTCCCTGTCCCGGATGCACTCCAAGGGGGCTCCACCCTCTGAGGACCCTTCTCCCATCCTCCCGGAGGCCCGAGTGGTTGGAGCCATCACCTTGGGCATCGAGGGTGTGGTGAGGCGTGCCCTACGCTTCCAACGTGCTCCAAGCAACATCCCTAGGAGTCGTCTCTTCGTCCCCGACTCTGTCCGGTCCCAGGTACTGCTGTGGGGCCATACCAGCCAGTTCGCCTGCCACCCTGGCGTCCATCGCACGTTCTCCTTCCTGGCTCGTCGTTTCTGGTGGCCCACCATGCGGAACGACGTCAAGGAGTTCGTATTGGCCTGCGCGGTCTGTGCCCGCAGCAAGGCCTCTCACCAGGCACCCTCCGGGCTCTTGCAGCCACTTCCCATTCCGAGCCGTCCGTGGTCACATGTGGCGCTCGACTTCGTCACTGGTCTGCCCTCCTCCCAGGGGAACACCTGCCTTCTGACCGTGGTGGATCGATTCAGCAAGGGGGTCCACCTCGTGGCCCTCTCCAAGCTTCCCTCAGCGGCCGAGACGGCGGACCTCCTGACGCACCACGTGTTCCGCCTTCATGGCTTTCCCCAGGACATCGTCTCTGACCGGGGGCCCCAGTTCACCTCCCAGGTATGGCGGGCCTTTTGCAAGGGATTGGGGGCAACGGTCAGTCTCTCCTCTGGTTATCATCCCCAGACTAACGGGCAGACGGAGAGGATGAACCAGAGCGTAGAGTCTGCTCTTCGGTGTGTGGCAGCCGAGAGACCAGCATCCTAGAGCCGTTTCCTTCCCTGGGTTGAATACTCCATCAATTCAATGGTCAGTTCCGCCACCGGCCTCTCCCCTTTTGAGGTCTCCCTGGGCTACCAGCCCCCTCTTTTCCCCGCACAGGAGACGGAAGTGGCAGTTCCCTCCGTGCAGGTCCACCTCGACCGCTGCCGACGAGTGTGGAAGATCACCAGGACCGCGCTGCTCCGGACATCTGAGCGCGCCTGTCGTGGTGCCGACCGGCGCCGGGTTCCTGCGCCGACTTACCGCCCTGGGCAGAGGGTGTGGCTCTCCGCGAAGGACCTCCCGCTACGGTGCTCGGCCAAGAAGCTCAACCCCCGTTTCGTCGGGCCTTTCGAGGTCCTGAAGGTACTCAGTCCGGCGGCCCTGCGCCTGAAGCTTCCTGCATCCATGCACATCCACCCCGTGTTCCATGTCTCCCGGGTTAAGCCCGTCTCCCTCAGTCCCCTTATGCCTCCAGCTCCTGATCCGCCGCCTCCCGTGTTGGTGGATGGTCACCCCCAGTGGCAGGTCCGCCGGTTGATGGGCGTTCGTCGGCGGGGCCGGGGGTTCCAATACCTGGTGGACTGGGAGGGTTACGGCCCTGAGGAGCGTAGCTGGGTCTCCCGGCAGCTCATCGTGGATCCCGGCTTGATCACCGACTTCCATCGAGCCCATCCTGACGAGCCGGGTCGGCCTGGTCGCCGGGTGGCTCCCGTGGAGGGGGGGGTACTGTGAGGTTTCTGTCCTTGCTCTCTCACTCGTTCTGTTCCTTTAACCACCTCGCTCTGTTTTCATTTGTTTTCTGTTATCAATTCAATTCCCTCATTCACACGCTTCTCCCCAGTGACGTCGTCAGAGACGTCGCTGATTGGTTCTCTCAGGTCCGCACGCTTTTCAATCACATTCCCCAGCTGTCACTGCTTGTCAATCAATCAATCCCGTATTATTTATACCCCGTTTCTCCACTCTAAGTTTGTTGGATCGTCTTGATTTTTCTCTGTTGCATTCCCCGTTTTGCTGCTGCTGCTGCTTTTGCTCTCTGTGCTTATCTCCAGGATAGTTCCAAGAAGCCTTCCTCTTGGACACCTTTCCCCGTGGCGCGCGCTCGCTCCGCTGTTGTTCCAGCACCATTACGCATTACGTCTGGGTGAGTTTTTATTGACTGTCTTGATCAATTCCGTTTTTCGTGTGTTACTATTACACTGAAGATTACCACCTTTTTGTCAGACAGTCACTCACCCAGCGATCCCTTTTTGTTTGTTCCCTCTGGGATAATATTTTTGGGACTTTTCATCTCCCTCTGTGTGTTGCTCACACCGAAGATATTATTCACTTTGGATTGTTTTTGGACTTCACTAACTGTGTGTATTACACGAAGATATTCACTTGGGATAGTGTTTGGAATTTTGCTCACTGTGTGTATTTACACGAAGATATTCACTTGGGGATTGTTTTGGAATTGTGCTCACTGTGTGTAATTACACGAAGATTAGTTCACCCTGTTCTCCTGCTCATTCAACCTGCACCCTTGTTGACTCGTTCCCTCTCTCCCTCTCTCGGTCTCGCAACACATCGGAGATTCTGCCGAGAGAATTCTGCAGAGCGGTTCAGACGTCAACATCTGCTATTCCCAACTACCACCACGGGAGAAGCTGCAGAGCAGCAGAACATTTCCCCCTTTGCTTATGTACCTGTCTTGTTTGACTTGCCTATCCTGTACTCTTTATATTAGTCTCAAATAAACAAGCCCTTGTATTTGGCAACTCTGAATTCCTACTCTCTTGTGTCGTGCGTTTGGGGTCGGTGTCAAACCATAACAAGAGCAGCTTTATTGGTCAAGATTGAAGGCTCTATATTGCAGGAATTGCACGTACAGGTGTTCATTAAATGTAAAAAAATAAAAAAAAGGGAGAAAAGAAATTAAGAATAAAAGAAAATCTTGCACCCCCACGTTCAACTATAACTAGGCGGCCATGGGAGGAGTTGATGGTTGCCGTTAGGAAAGGGAGGATGTCTGGTGTTATGGTCTGGAGGGTTTACTCTGCTCAAACGCTCTATTCCGCTGTCAGGTTCAATACAGGCTGCTTGTTATTCAAAGAGAGCCACATCTGTCTCCATTAGTTTTCCTCACCATGCCTCTCACAGGTGCAGTGCAGACGCAAACATACTTGAGACCGACTCAATCAAAATAAAATGAAAGGAAAATACATTTATAGAACACAAATCAGTATCACTTAAATATTCCAATTTCAACTTGTGAGAGAGAGACTCACATTTACAGCGACGACAAGCTTACAAAAAGAAGACGTCGTTTATCAGCAATTGCATACATTATGTGACTCGACGTGATCAAACCCGACGTGATCCGGGGAGATCATACAAGTGTCAGGAAACGAAAAAAATTCGTCCACTTCAGAAGACAAAGACCTTATTTGCAAACTTAAATACAACTTGTAAAATGAGGTAATTATTGTTAGATAGTTCGACAAGTATTGTCTCTCAATACTGTGGAAAGACTACAGCCGAGGGCATTTTACGCCGGGTGTGGTCTGTCGCGTGTGCTTCACAGGTGCTTAACGAGGTGTTGAAACACACACACGGACACAAACGCGAGTCGGGAACGCGGGTGTCATTAAATTAAACAACATTAAAGGGGAACTATCTTATAAATGGCCTTTTTGAGTGTTTAGCATTGTTTCCTAGCTATGTGAACTTATATTAATATGATCTATGTCTCAAAATTCTCATATTGGCGCATTCTTCCAATTCTCCTCTCACAATATTCACCCTCACTGAACTGAGTCATTTGAAAATGTGCCCTATATGTGATGTCATAAAGACACCGCTGCATGTTAATGTTCAGGTGAACCAGAACGTGCAGTGGTTTAGGAGCCCAGGCTGCATGTTAATGTTCAGGCGGGGCCGTATAGCGCAGTGGTTTAGGAGCCCAGGCTCAAAACAGCTCGAGATCTTGAGGTAGAAAAATGCTGTTTTTGAGGACTTGATTAGAAATACAAAACAATGAATAAAAAATATATATATATTACAGAGGTGTTCCATAGACTCACAGGAATTGTGTAAAAGTGCCCAAATAGTGAAAGAAATAGTAAAATAGTTCCCCTTTAAAACACATTTAGAGTGTCACGAATGTTATGAGCTTTCGTTCGAGTGAATTTATTGCAACCTAATGGCATAAGAAGTAAATTCATTTAATGGGGGAAACTCAAAGAAAATAACAAACAACTTATGTAACTATCATTATCAGGTCAGGACGCGGAGTGATACCAATGCATTCCTTTTCATTCAGAGCGAGAGAGGTTGTTGTTGTTGTTTTCACTATACCGTTTCACTATACCTTTTGTGGCTATGTTTTTACATCTAAATGCTTATTGGTCAGGCAGCCATGGTGTGTGTGTGTCGCTATTTATATAACTTATATAAATAGCGACACACACACACCATCCACCATCCATCCTGATGAATTGAAAACGGGGGACCCTGATGTAAACAAGACGAAAGTCTTTCTCTGGGCCCTGTTTCTTGTACCTGGATAACTGAGTTAGCCGGATAACTTTAGCTGGATAACTGGGTTAGCCGGACTTTCCGATTTCATGTACCTGGATTTTCCAAATCACCATGACAACATATCCAAAAGTTTGAGCCTGGTCGAAAGCAGAGTTCAAGTTCAAGTTAGCCTGAACTATCGCCACGCCCCCGCAAAGAAGTGACAGCCCGTTTCCTGAAACTATTCCCACAGTCTACGATCTGCATTATACCATTCTGAATTACGTTTTTGTGCTCCATTCTTCCAGAGGGGGCTTTTGAAATGTAAAATAGACCCAAAATGCTGATATTAAATTCACTTTGTCCTAAATAATGCACGTTATATATACCGTGGCGACGGTGGCGCTCGCTCGTGCGACGTACACATGATGTGGTTATTTTAATTGTAACTGGGATTAAGATGTCTGATGAGATGCGCTGTTTGACGGATTTGAGAAATTAAATGAGCCGTTGACGTCACATGAATGAATGAGGATAAAGAAATAAAACTTCATTCAAAATAAGGGATATTCTAAACACGGGTCTCTCGTTCATTAATGTATAAACAATGAATCTATCCCATCTGGCACAGTGGCCCAGCGGTAGCGCTCAAGTCTCCCAACCTAGCGATCCGGGTTCAAATCCTGGTGTTTCCAATATGATTTTTTTGAATATAATATTAATGATTATACGCCAAAGTAGCCTGGTTTTAAGTTAAAATATTATAAATCTACATGCATTGAGGATGTCATTCTTTATATAGCTCTCAACGTGCACCAAATTGAATTATTCCTATATTGCAAAAAGAAGGACCCCGGTCTTGAACCCGGGTCGTCCGTGTGGAAGTCAAAAGAACAACCCGTTGGACCACATTGGAGATAAGTTTAACATTGACTATACATCAATCAATGGGCAAGAAAGCCGTCTCGTAATTCTGTATAACAGTTAACTAGTTATTTTCGCTAGCAAGATCTCATTTGATTATTCAATCCAGCAGGCAAGTTTAAAGAAATATAATCTGATTGATTGAGGTAATGAGGGACTTAGAATTAGCCTATAGATAACGCATTTAACTTGTCGGCGAGGCGATTGAGCCTATTGCAATCTGTCAATAAAGTCTTAAATCAATTAATCAATCAATGCCGTTGAGAATCAGGGTCTCTGCCATCGATACGTGCTGGCTTTC
>NW_028173095.1:15000-80313 GCF_963971535.1 Notolepis coatsorum
TTAACAGATTGCAGAATGGGTACAATACAGTACGGCTCAATACACACAATTGTTAAGGGGATGCAGACCAGAGAAAGACGTTTGTCTTGTTTACATCAGGGTCCCCCATTTTCAATTCATAGTGACATTTATGACATACACAACATACATGACATCATGACATAGGGACATACATGACATACAGGTTTATAGTAGTTACATTTGTGACATATGAAGATATGCAAATATACAGTACTGTTACCCATAGATCCTAACAGAAAATATATACATATGATGGGGAGGATACTGTACATTAGGAGGGGGTGGGGGGGGGTTGGACATTTACGGTGGCCAGTTTAGAATTGCAGCCTCCCGTAGGTGTTCTTTGAGAGTGGTTTTGAATGTGGGTAGGGATTCAATTTTTTTTTTACGGCTGTGGGTAGGGCATTCCACATTGTTGGGGCATAATTGGGAAACGTGTTTAATCCCTTGTTTGTGCCGAATCTGGGTTGCACATGATATGTGGAGCTCCCTCTGGTGTTGTGAGCGTGGTATTCACTGACCTTTGGGAAGTATTTCGACATGTACATGGGTACCTTAGTCATGTAGTGTATCTTGTAGACCAGGCCCATTGCAAGTTGCTGTACTCTGTCGTCTAATCTAAGCCATCCTAGGTAGTAAAGTGGGCAGGGGTGAGGTGGGCTTTAGGAGTAAGGTCAAGTAGTAGTCTGACCAGTTTGTTTTGTGATGTTTGTAATCTTGTTTTTTAGTGCCTTTGAGGTGCTTCGGTACCATGAGGTGCAAGCATAGTCGTAGTACCCTTGAATGAGGGATATGAGGACTGTGTGTATGTGTAACTAGGAGGGATATGAGGACTGTGTGTATGTGTAACTAGGAGGGATATGAGGACTGTGTGTATGTGTAACTAGGAGGGATATGAGGACTGTGTGTATGTGTAACTAGGAGGGATATGAGGACTGTGTGTATGTGTAACTAGGAGGGATATGCGGACTGTGTGTATGTGTGTAACTAGGAGGGATATGAGGACTGTGTGTCAGTGGCGAATCCTTATGGAAGCCAACGGAAGCCATGCCTCCCTATTAAAATATGAATTAATATCAAATATGAAATATGAAAAAAATAAAAAATAATAATAATATAGTTTACATTCTTTTTCATATGTGTTATAATTTTTTTTATTTTTTTTTTAAATGTCTCCCTCTTCTCCTTCTCACTCCCTCTAACACACTGTCAGACTCACTGTGCTCACTGCAGCTATAGAGGAGAGGAGGCAGGGGGTAGGTCTCTTTCTTCAGCCTCAACCATGTGATTCATGTATCTAGAGTCCAAATCCGATCCTAGCCAATCAGATTCGAGCTGACTGCCACACCCTAAAAGTTTAAAACGGGGCTGTGAGAAGAATCCTGAGTGTGGCCTCCCCTCTGCACACCTCCCCTCTGCACTCTGAACATTGTATTAACCTGTGACTGCTCCCACGGGCCGAATATTGCCCCGATCCTCGCGAGATTAAATCCATGGGTACCTCTCGGCGTGCCGAAGCTTTTCCTAAATCACTTCCATCATCGAAAACGAGGGGAAAAGGTCGGCTCGCGACCCTGAAAATGTCGCGTGATTTTAAAAACGCTGTATTAAGTGAGCCTATTATGGGATCCACGCAAGCTTTCTATCGTGGAAACATCTGGGCGTCCCGCAACTTTTACTCATTCACATGTAGCCCCGAAAATGCTTAAAAAAGGAAAACCGAAAGCGTGGAATAAACTCGCCGAAACGGAAAAGTGTCCCACGGGCGCGCCGTGATTCCGATCCGCGTGAAAATATTCACGGCCATAGAGGAGACCGTGGGACACCTTTTTGCAACCGAATATGTGTCTCGAATTTGCTCCCACGCGGCGCGCGAAATCGTGCAAGGAAAGATCGGACCAAAAATGAACCAATGCTCCAGCAGTTTAATGACCCTGATGTAAACAAGACAAACGTCTTTCTCTGGTCTGCATCCCCTTATACAATTGTGTGTATTGAGCCGTACTGTATTGTACCCATTCTGCAATCTGTTAAATAAATAAAAAGAAAGTTTGACTGGCCGCCGAGCCATACTGTAGTGTACATGGTGACTGCTTGACTTAAAAAAAAAATAAAATAATGTTAATAAAAATATTTAATAATTTTTTTTTTAATAATTTTTTTTTTGCTTCCCCTGTTATTTTACCCACGCGACGCCACTGCTGTGTGTGTGTGTAACTAGGAGGGATATGAGGACTGTGTGTATGTGTAACTAGGAGGGATATGAGGACTGTGTGTATGTGTAACTAGGAGGGATATGAGGACTGTGTGTATGTGTAACTAGGAGGGATATGAGGACTGTGTGTGTAACTAGGAGGGATATGAGGACTGTGTGTACGTGTAACTAGGAGGGATATGAGGACTGTGTGTATGTGTAACTAAGAGGGATATGACGACTGTGTGTGTAACTAGGAGGGATATGAGGACTGTGTGTGTGTGTGTGTGTGTGTGTGTGTGTGTGTGTGTGTGTGTGTGTGTGTGTGTGTGTGTGTGTGTGTGTGTGTGTGTGTGTGTGTGTGTGTGTGTGTGTGTGTGTGTGTGTGTGTGTGTGTAACTAGGAGGGATATGCGAAAAGACAAATCAAAATAATGTTCTATAGCTACCCCTGGTACATTTGACCAAAGAGACCGGAAAGAAAGACGTCTTAATAGCTAGCATTACCGTAGCACCACTGGAATACATCAGAGACATATCCCCTTCAGTTACAGGAAGAGGTTTTAAACCTGGTCACAGCTGGAAAGAAATACATGGTGGGTTGTGAGTAATGGCTTGGCTAGAATGGAGTGAGAGAGGGAGAGAGATAGAGGGAGAGAGAGATATAACGATGGCTGTTGGCTCAAGTCTCTGGTCACGGCTCAGAAAAATCACGTTAACCTCTAGTGGATGAGATGATGGTGACATTAATATATTCCTCCTTTTGCTGGTGACACCCTGGAACCTGCTGCCGGACCCATGGGGCGCCTTGACCCCAGTTTGAGAACTGCTGCTGTGACGCTAAAATTTACTGATGTAGATGGAATATTGTGTTACTGTAGTATGTATACCATCTATCATAGTGTGTTATGTAGTATACCATCTATCATAGTGTGTTATGTAGTATACCATCGATCATAGTGTGTTATGTATACCATCTATCATAGTGTGTTATGTAGTATACCATCTATCATAGTGTGTTATGTAGTATACCATCGATCATAGTGTGTTATGTAGTATACCATCTATCATAGTGTGTTATGTAGTATACCATCGATCATAGTGTGTTATGTAGTATACCATCTATCATAGTGTGTTATGTAGTATACCATCTATCATAGTGTGTTATGTAGTATACCATCGATCATAGTGTGTTATGTAGTATACCATCTATCATAGTGTGTTATGTAGTATACCATCGATCATAGTGTGTTATGTAGTATACCATCTATCATAGTGTGTTATGTATACCATCTATCATAGTGTGTTATGTAGTATACCATCGATCATAGTGTGTTATGTAGTATACCATCGATCATAGTGTGTTATGTATACCATCTATCATAGTGTGTTATGTAGTATACCATCTATCAGTGTGTTATGTATACCATCTATCATAGTGTGTTATGTAGTATACCATCTATCATAGTGTGTTATGTAGTATACCATCTATCATAGTGTGTTATGTATACCATCTATCATAGTGTGTTATGTAGTATACCATCTATCATAGTGTGTTATGTAGTATACCATCGATCATAGTGTGTTATGTATACCATCTATCATAGTGTGTTATGTATACCATCTATCATAGTGTGTTATGCAGTATACCATCTATCATAGTGTGTTATGTATACCATCTATCATAGTGTGTTATGTAGTATACCATCTATCATAGTGTGTTATGTAGTATACCATCTATCATAGTGTGTTATGTAGTATACCATCTATCATAGTGTGTTATGTAGTATACCATCGATCATAGTGTGTTATGTATACCATCTATCATAGTGTGTTATGTATACCATCTATCATATTGTGTTATGTATACCATCTATCATAGTGTGTTATGTATACCATCTATCATATTGTGTTATGTATACCATCTATCATAGTGTGTTATGTATACCATCGATCATAGTGTGTTATGTATACCATCGATCATAGTGTGTTATGTAGTATACCATCTATCATAGTGTGTTATGTAGTATACCATCTATCATAGTGTGTTATGTAGTATACCATCGATCATAGTGTGTTATGTAGTATACCATCGATCATAGTGTGTTATGTATACCATCTATCATAGTGTGTTATGTAGTATACCATCTATCATAGTGTGTTATGTATACCATCTATCATAGTGTGTTATGTAGTATACCATCTATCATAGTGTGTTATGTATACCATCTATCATAGTGTGTTATGTATACCATCTATCATATTGTGTTATGTATAGCATATATAATAGTGTGTTATGTATACCATCTATCATATTGTGTTATGTATAGCATATATAATAGTGTGTTATGTATACCATCTATCATAGTGTGTTATGGATAGCATATATAATAGTGTGTTATGTATACCATCGATCATAGTGTGTTATGTATACCATCGATCATAGTGTGTTATGTATACCATCTATCATAGTGTGTTATGTATACCATCTATCATAGTGTGTTATGGATACCATCGATCATAGTGCGATCATATCGTCTATCATAGTGTGTTTGTGTTATGTATACCATCAGCATGGCTATGGGCGGGTTCATTTTCCATTGATGGGGATTTGATTGGCTGTTTAAAAAAAAAAAAGTGCGGCCGCAGGATTAATAACGTTAACATTAGTTCGGCCAGAGAAACAAATATACTAATTAAAATGGTTGGACCTGCGAGATTTGTACTTTGTAGGTCTGCATTTTATATATATTTTTTAATGATCTTTTTCCCCTTCTTTTTCCGTTTTTCTCCCATCCCAATGTTAGTCGTTATGCCAATTCCCAATCCCCTACCTGGTCGTTGCGCACTCTACCCCCTACCGTCGGTCCGGGAGGGCGGAGACTATCACATGCTTCCTCCGACACATGTGTAGCCAGCCCACCGCTTCTTTTCACCTGGCAGCGCGGACTCTCACTGGGAGAGTGTAACGTGTGGAAGGTCACACTACCTCTCCCAGATGCTTCCCTTGCTGTGCAGGCGCCCCGACCGAACTGTAGGAGTCGCTGTTTACAACGACCAGGGCCCACCCTCGCCGGGTTTCCCACCCGCTGACACTGCCAATTGTGTCAGTGTGGGCGGTCGGCCAAGCCGGAGGCACCACAGCCGGATTCGATCCCACTGGCTCTGTGGTGGTAGACAGACGCTTAGTCCGCTGCGCTACCCGGCCGCGTAGGTCTGCATTTTAAATGCAAGGAGTAAAAAGTATGTTTTTTTTTCTCTGAAATGTAATTGAGTAAAAGTACAAGTATACAAACCTATACAAATACTTGAGTAAAGTACAAATCCCCAAAAAACAGTACTTGTAACAAAGTACAATTACTCAAGTACTTTACACCCCTGATTCTAGCGACTGAAGTTACTCTGGTTCTCTCCTCTGTCCCCCTCAGCTGGGTCAGACCCTGACTCTCTGGTTCTCCTCTGTCCCCCTCAGCTGGGTCAGACCCTGACTCTCTGGTTCTCTCCTCTGTCCCCCTCAGACCCTGACTCTCTGGTTCTCCTCTGTCCCCCTCAGACCCTGACCCTCTGGTTCTCCTCTGTCCCCCTCAGACCCTGACCCTCTGGTTCTCCTCTGTCCCCCTCAGACCCTGACTCTCTGGTTCTCCTCTGTCCCCCTCAGACCCTGACTCTCTGGTTCTCTCCTCTGTCCCCCTCAGACCCTGACCCTCTGGTTCTCTCCTCTGTCCCCCTCAGCTGGGTCAGACCCTGACCCTCTGGTTCTCTCCTCTGTCCCCCTCAGACCCTGACCCTCTGGTTCTCTCCTCTGTCCCCCCTCAGCTGGGTCAGACCCTGACCCTCTGGTTCTCTCCTCTGTCCCCCTCAGACCCTGACCCTCTGGTTCTCTCCTCTGTCCCCCTCAGCTGGGTCAGACCCTGACCCTCTGGTTCTCTCCTCTGTCCCCCTCAGACCCTGACTCTCTGGTTCTCCTCTGTCCCCCTCAGACCCTGACTCTCTGGTTCTCCTCTGTCCCCCTCAGACCCTGACTCTCTGGTTCTCTCCTCTGTCCCCCTCAGACCCTGACTCTCTGGTTCTCCTCTGTCCCCCTCAGACCCTGACTCTCTGGTTCTCCTCTGTCCCCCTCAGCTGGGTCAGACCCTGACTCTCTGGTTCTCCTCTGTCCCCCTCAGACCCTGACTCTCTGGTTCTCTCCTCTGTCCCCCTCAGACCCTGACCCTCTGGTTCTCCTCTGTCCCCCTCAGACCCTGACTCTCTGGTTCTCCTCTGTCCCCCTCAGACCCTGACCCTCTGGTTCTCTCCTCTGTCCCCCCTCAGACCCTGACTCTCTGGTTCTCCTCTGTCCCCCTCAGACCCTGACCCTCTGGTTCTCCTCTGTCCCCCTCAGACCCTGACTCTCTGGTTCTCCTCTGTCCCCCTCAGACCCTGACTCTCTGGTTCTCTCCTCTGTCCCCCTCAGACCCTGACCCTCTGGTTCTCTCCTCTGTCCCCCTCAGCTGGGTCAGACCCTGACTCTCTGGTTCTCTCCTCTGTCCCCCTCAGACCCTGACCCTCTGGTTCTCTCCTCTGTCCCCCCTCAGCTGGGTCAGACCCTGACCCTCTGGTTCTCTCCTCTGTCCCCCTCAGACCCTGACCCTCTGGTTCTCTCCTCTGTCCCCCTCAGACCCTGACTCTCTGGTTCTCTCCTCTGTCCCCCTCAGACCCTGACTCTCTGGTTCTCCTCTGTCCCCCTCAGACCCTGACTCTCTGGTTCTCTCCTCTGTCCCCCTCAGCTGGGTCAGACCCTGACTCTCTGGTTCTCCTCTGTCCCCCTCAGACCCTGACTCTCTGGTTCTCCTCTGTCCCCCTCAGACCCTGACCCTCTGGTTCTCCTCTGTCCCCCTCAGACCCTGACTCTCTGGTTCTCCTCTGTCCCCCTCAGACCCTGACCCTCTGGTTCTCCTCTGTCCCCCTCAGACCCTGACTCTCTGGTTCTCCTCTGTCCCCCTCAGACCCTGACCCTCTGGTTCTCTCCTCTGTCCCCCTCAGACCCTGACCCTCTGGTTCTCTCCTCTGTCCCCCTCAGACCCTGACCCTCTGGTTCTCCTCTGTCCCCCTCAGACCCTGACTCTCTGGTTCTCCTCTGTCCCCCTCAGACCCTGACCCTCTGGTTCTCCTCTGTCCCCCTCAGCTGGGTCAGACCCTGACTCTCTGGTTCTCCTCTGTCCCCCTCAGCTGGGTCAGACCCTGACCCTCTGGTTCTCTCCTCTGTCCCCCTCAGACCCTGACTCTCTGGTTCTCCTCTGTCCCCCTCAGACCCTGACTCTCTGGTTCTCCTCTGTCCCCCTCAGACCCTGACTCTCTGGTTCTCCTCTGTCCCCCTCAGACCCTGACTCTCTGGTTCTCCTCTGTCCCCCTCAGACCCTGACCCTCTGGTTCTCTCCTCTGTCCCCCCTCAGCTGGGTCAGATCCTCCGCAGCCCCTTCATGAAGTTCACGGCCCACGCCGTCTCCTTCACCATCTTCCTGGGCCTCCTGGTCATCAACGCCTCGGACCGCTTCGAGGGCGTAAAGAACCTGCCCAACGAGACCATCACGGACCACCCCCGGCAGGTGTTCCGCGTCAAGACCACGCAGTTCTCCTGGACCGAGATGCTCATCATGAAGTGGGTGCTGGGTGAGTGGGTGAGCTTTTAAAAAAAATATATATGTGTATAAATGTTTTTCTTTTCTTTTTCTTTCACACACAGAACAAGACATCACAATACAATAACATTAACAACAATAACAACAATAGCAATAATAACAACAGTAATGACAGTGAAAATAATAAAAACAGAATCTAGACAACAAATTAGGGATGTCCGATATTATCAGCCGATATTGGTATTAAAATGTAATATCGTAAATTATCGGTATCGGTTTTTTTACATTTATTTAACCTTTATTTAACCAGGCAAGCGAGTAAGAACAAATTCTTATTTTATTTATTGTGAAAAGTATGCATAATGTTGTGTTTTGGGGGGGGGGGGGGGGGGGAACCCTGCATATATCTATCGGAAATTAAGAGTTGGACAATATCGGTATATCGGATATCGGTAAAAAAGCCAATATCGAACATCCCTAATCACAATACAATAACTGTAGGCGCCGTAATGGAGGTCTCAGTATTCTCATTCAGTATTATATTTATGTTGTATTATTAGTTGTACTGTCACTTTAGGTGGTGGGCGTGTTCACAGGGATGCGGCGGTAATGGGCGTGTTCTTGTGGAGTTTCATTCACCTTTTCACGTTGTTGACAGTTCACGGAGAGAGGGGGTGAGAGTAGGAGCGCATCATTTCTTTTGACCGCAAGAACGCAATATTGAAAGCACGCAATAGCGCAAGCCACACGCATGATAGTTATAGGAACGTGAGCGTGAACATTAACTCTATAGTATCATTAGAACGCATCAGTATCAGAATATTAGTTTATGTAATTAAGTGTATTGTGTTGCTTCATGAAGCGAATGAATAAAAGCTTGAACAGTACTTTCTGGACGTGGAACGGAATTATTTCACTAGGTGCGTCAATTGTTTGTACTCCTCTACTCAGCCCCTCGGCACGGCTTGTCTATGACAGTCTACTGCCGCAACAATAACATTAACAATATTAACACTAACAATAACAACGTTAGCAATAATAACAACAGTGATGACAGTGAAAATAATAAAAACAGGATATAGACTAAAAAGGCATTAACACAGACATGACAAGAGACAAACAAACAAGAATATGGCTCAAGTACATGTTATATAAAACATGTATAGCAAGAGTGGCGTTTCAGGAGTCTGCTCCTGGCCAGTGTTAGGACCCATTGGACTAAGATAGACTGTGTGTGTGGTGTGTGCATGTGTGTTTTATATATATATGTGTTATATATATGTGTGTGTGTGTAGACCTATGTGTGTGTTTTATGTGTGTGTGTTTAGTATGCCTGTGTGTTTTATGTGTGCATGTTTTATATGTGTGTGAGTGCATGTGTATTCTGTGTGTGTGTGTGTGTGTGTGTGTGTGTGTGTGTGTGTGTGTGTGTGTGTGTGTGTGTGTGTGTGTGTGTGTGTGTGTGTGTGTGTGTGTGTGTGTGTGTGTGTGTGTGTGTGTGTGTGTGTGTGTGTGTGTGTGTGTGTGTGTGTGTGTGTGTGTGTGTGTGTGTGTGTGTGTGTGTGTGTGTGTGTGTGTGTGTGTGTGTGAGAAGAGAAGAGCCAAACAATTAGCTAAATATTGCTCAGTGTCAGCAATTATTGGCAGCCGGGCAATTTGGAGAAGACGCTGCTATCTGTACCCATGAGCTGTGTGTAGATTGTCAGGTCATCCGTGTGAGTCTGTAACTTTGATTGCCACTGTGGCACGATTGTATCCGAATAATCCCACAATGTACAAGCGCACTGTTAATATTTGTGTCCTTTAAACCTTGTTTTTATGTGGACATAAATAAAATATTCTAAATGTGTGTGTGTGTGTGTGTGTGTGTGTGTGTGTGTGTGTGTGTGTGTGTGTGTGTGTGTGTGTGTGTGTGTGTGTGTGTGTGTGTGTGTGTGTGTGTGTGTGTGTGTGTGTGTGTGTGTGTGTGTGTGTGTGTGTGTGTGTGTGTGTGTGTGTGTGTGTGTGTGTGTGTGAGCTTGTTTCTGATCTCAACATGAATCGCCCCAAAAAATTGCTTTTGAAACAAAGTGACGTGTTTGTAGTCTAAATGTGATGGGAGGGTAGAACCACCACAGCCAACACAGGTCATTGCTCACTTTAAACATTGGCTTTAAACAAACACCCAACCGACTGAGACATAATCAATGACAAGTTCACTCTGAGTCCTCAACACGCGGGTAATATGTCTTAAGTGGCTCAAACGTTCGCACCTGTGATGTGATCTGATATCTGCGTTGGGGAACGGCATATGTCTCAAACGCGAAAGCGCGTCCCCGTTCATGTCATTTGCATACAAAACAACGCCTACAGAGCTCCTTATAAGGCAACTAATGACGCAGCCGCGTGAAAATGGAATGGCGGAAGCGCTTTGCGAGTCTTGCGACCCATCAAAATTAGATTAGATTAATGTATTGGCATCATATATAGTACAGCTCGTGGTACACCTGCGGCAGCACGCGCGCACACGCGCGCGCGCGCGCAAAGTACTGTATATGAATGAATGAATGAAAACTTTATTTAACAGATTGCAGAATGGGTACAATACAGTACGGCTCAATACACACAATTGTTAAGGGGATGCAGACCAGAGAAAGACATTTGTCTTGTTTACATAATATATATATTATTTATATATATATCGCCTACAGCGTAATGAATGAATGCAGTATAGGCTTATTATTCCATTAATGACTTGTTTCATTAGGATTTAGTAGATACTATATATATGCTCTGCCCTACGTACAGTATAGGTACAGTCTGTACTCATACTGTACGTAGGGCAGAGCATATATATAGTATCTGCTCAATCCTAATGAAACAAGTAACTAGAATATATAAAGCTTATACTGGTCATTCATTAGACACGTAGGCCATACTGGCGCACACAAGACTTGTTATGGAATATTAATGCAGTCTATTTCCACCGATTAGCTTTAGTTCTTATTTATTTATTTATTTATCCACTGTCATTTCAGTGTTGGTGTATAGGCTATAGTGTATTTCAATATACGTTTAATTGATTAATGATATATTTGAAGGAATGCAGGTTTATAGCTATATCAAACAAAGGCCTGTCCCATTGTATACCACTCAGGTGCAGGACATCCCGTTTTAAAAACAGTACATATCCCGAGGCTGTCCGTCACCTGAACTCGAGTACAAATGTACAGGCACTTTGCACAACAAGGGCTAGCACCAGCCAACATGCACTTTAAGGCAATATGCACTTTAAAACTGGAACACTGAGCAATTTATTTTAGGTACTGTAGCATTTTTTTCTTTTTAATTGTTTGTGTAAAACTCTTTATTGTGGGGATTGTACTCTTGTGTTTTTATATTGTATTCTTGTGTTTTTATATTGTACTCTTATGTTTTTATATTGTATTCTTGTGTTTTTATATTGTATGTTTTTAACATTGTCTGTACTGTACGTGGCACCAAGACAAATCCCAATCAACAGTGTTGAAATGGCAATACAGTTTCTATCTATCTTGTTATTAAAACAGATATGTAACAAATAAGAAATACAAATTCCACAGAAGGCATTAAATAAGTTTCACAAAATAGGGGCCCCCAAACAACAATATTTGCAGAGGGCCCCCAAAAAGCTAGAAACGGCCCTGACCTCAAGGGTCTTTCAGAGCAGACAGAGACAGAGCTGTGCTGAGCTACATCATTGTCTTCCACACAGGAGCCAGATGCGATGCTCACTGCGTCTCTGGTGGGAAAACTCACTGAAAATCAGCCGCTTTTTTTTATTCCCCACAGCAGTTTGGCTACTTCAGGCGTTATCGAAAGCACAGCTGGCTTGAATTGACGAAGGACAATCTTTTTAATCAACCCGCCGCTGAGCTGTTGCAGGATATAGCGGGTGTTTCACGAGAGATTCGAGGTGGTGTTTCTCTACGTGGAAAGTCGGGGGAGAAGTCCGGGCTCGTCTCTCCAAAAGGATGAGACGCCGCTGATGGTTTACTCTGAAATATATTAATAGAATCCTCGACCCTATACAGAATTAAACTTTAATTATACCCCGTCGGGGCGGAGGACTCCGTGAAATACATGCTGAAGAAGACGCAGCGGCTGTTTCGTCCTCTCAGAGCTCGGAGAGCCACAACTCTTGACACAGGATTTTCTTTCAATTTGCACCTAAGCCTGGAGTGCAGTTTAGATAGATTAGAGATCAACAGTGATCCTCGGTAAGCTCCAATATGTGAGCTCCCAAACTCGCCTGCCCGCATGCTCACCTCACCCACCGCTCTGACCACGTCACCCCTGTCCTCCACCTCTACCTCTCTGACCTCCTCCTCCACCACCTCTACCTCTCTGACCTCCTCCTCCACCACCTCTACCTCTCTGACCTCCTCCTCCATCACCTCTACCTCTCTGACCACCTCCTCCACCACCTCTACCTCTCTGACCTCCTCCTCCATCACCTCTACCTCTCTGACCTCCTCCTCCATCACCTCTACCTCTCTGACCTCCTCCTCCTCCACCACCTCTACCTCTCTGACCTCCTCCTCCATCACCTCTACCTCTCTGACCTCCTCCTCCACCACCTCTACCTCTCTGACCTCCTCCTCCATCACCTCTACCTCTCTGACCTCCTCCATCACCTCTACCTCTCTGACCTCCTCCTCCACCTCTACCTCTCTGACCTCCTCCTCCATCACCTCTACCTCTCTGACCTCCTCCACCTCCTCCACCTCTACCTCTCTGACCTCCTCCTCCTCCACCTCTACCTCTCTGACCTCCTCCTCCACCTCTACCTCTCTGACCTCCTCCTCCTCCACCTCTACCTCTCTGACCTCCTCCTCCATCACCTCTACCTCTCTGACCTCCTCCTCCATCTCCATCACCTCTACCTCTCTGACCTCCTCCTCCTCCACCTCTACCTCTCTGACCTCCTCCATCTCCTCTACCTCTCTGACCTCCTCCATCACCTCTACCTCTCTGACCTCCTCCTCCACCTCTACCTCTCTGACCACCTCCTCCTCCTCCACCTCTACCTCTCTGACCTCCTCCTCCATCACCTCTACCTCTCTGACCTCCTCCTCCATCACCTCTACCTCTCTGACCTCCTCCTCCTCCACCTCTACCTCTCTGACCTCCTCCTCCATCACCTCTACCTCTCTGACCTCCTCCTCCATCACCTCTACCTCTCTGACCTCCTCCTCCATCACCTCCACCTCTCTGACCTCCTCCTCCATCACCTCTACCTCTCTGACCTCCTCCTCCTCCACCTCTACCTCTCTGACCTCCTCCTCCTCCACCTCCACCTCTCTGACCTCCTCCTCCTCCACCTCTACCTCTCTGACCTCCTCCTCCTCCACCTCTACCTCTCTGACCTCCTCCTCCTCCACCTCTACCTCTCTGACCTCCTCCTCCACCTCTACCTCTCTGACCTCCTCCTCCTCCACCTCTACCTCTCTGACCTCCTCCTCCATCACCTCTACCTCTCTGACCTCCTCCTCCATCACCTCTACCTCTCTGACCTCCTCCTCCATCACCTCTACCTCTCTGACCTCCTCCTCCTCCACCTCTACCTCTCTGACCACCTCCTCCTCCACCTCTACCTCTCTGACCTCCTCCTCCATCACCTCTACCTCTCTGACCTCCTCCTCCTCCACCTCTACCTCTCTGACCTCCTCCTCCATCACCTCTACCTCTCTGACCTCCTCCTCCATCACCTCTACCTCTCTGACCTCCTCCTCCATCACCTCTACCTCTCTGACCTCCTCCTCCACCACCTCTACCTCTCTGACCTCCTCCTCCTCCACCTCTACCTCTCTGACCTCCTCCTCCATCTCCTCTACCTCTCTGACCTCCTCCTCCATCACCTCTACCTCTCTGACCTCCTCCTCCTCCACCTCTACCTCTCTGACCTCCTCCTCCACCTCTACCTCTCTGACCTCCTCCTCCTCCACCTCTACCTCTCTGACCTCCTCCTCCTCCACCTCTACCTCTCTGACCTCCTCCTCCACCACCTCCACCTCTCTGACCTCCTCCTCCTCCACCTCTACCTCTCTGACCTCCTCCATCACCTCTACCTCTCTGACCTCCTCCTCCATCACCTCTACCTCTCTGACCTCCTCCACCTCTACCTCTCTGACCTCCTCCTCCTCCACCTCTACCTCTCTGACCTCCTCCTCCACCTCTACCTCTCTGACCTCCTCCTCCTCCACCTCTACCTCTCTGACCTCCTCCTCCTCCACCTCTACCTCTCTGACCTCCTCCTCCTCCACCTCTACCTCTCTGACCTCCACCTCCTCCACCTCTACCTCTCTGACCTCCTCCTCCATCACCTCTACCTCTCTGACCTCCTCCTCCATCACCTCTACCTCTCTGACCTCCTCCTCCATCACCTCTACGTCTCTGACCTCCTCCTCCACCACCTCTACCTCTCTGACCTCCTCCTCCATCACCTCTACCTCTCTGACCTCCTCCATCACCTCTACCTCTCTGACCTCCTCCTCCACCTCTACCTCTCTGACCTCCTCCTCCACCTCTACCTCTCTGACCTCCTCCTCCATCACCTCTACCTCTCTGACCTCCTCCATCACCTCTACCTCTCTGACCTCCTCCATCACCTCTACCTCTCTGACCTCCTCCATCACCTCTACCTCTCTGACCTCCTCCATCACCTCTACCTCTCTGACCTCCTCCTCCATCACCTCTACCTCTCTGACCTCCTCCTCCATCACCTCTACCTCTCTGACCTCCTCCTCCATCACCTCTACCTCTCTGACCTCCTCCTCCACCACCTCTACCTCTCTGACCTCCTCCTCCTCCACCTCTACCTCTCTGACCTCCTCCTCCACCTCGACCTCTCTGACCTCCTCCTCCATCACCTCTACCTCTCTGACCTCCTCCTCCATCACCTCTACCTCTCTGACCTCCTCCATCACCTCTACCTCTCTGACCTCCTCCTCCATCACCTCTACCTCTCTGACCTCCTCCTCCACCTCTACCTCTCTGACCTCCTCCTCCATCACCTCCACCTCTCTGACCTCCTCCTCCATCACCTCTACCTCTCTGACCTCCTCCTCCACCTCTACCTCTCTGACCTCCTCCTCCATCACCTCTACCTCTCTGACCTCCTCCATCACCTCTACCTCTCTGACCTCCTCCTCCATCACCTCTACCTCTCTGACCTCCTCCTCCTCCACCTCTACCTCTCTGACCTCCTCCTCCATCACCTCTACCTCTCTGACCTCCTCCATCACCTCTACCTCTCTGACCTCCTCCTCCTCCACCTCTACCTCTACCTATCTGACCTCCTCCTCCTCCTCCTCCACCTCCACCTCTCTGACCTCCTCCTCCTCCACCTCTACCTCTCTGACCTCCTCCTCCATCACCTCTACCTCTCTGACCTCCTCCTCCATCACCTCTACCTCTCTGACCTCCTCAATGTCACGGCACTAGTCGTAACCCGACCAGAAGAGCTCCTGTTGACAGTTTCACTGCTGGGAGGGTTTTCTCTTGTGCAGCCAAAGTCGCGATGATTTGCCTGCAGAATTGATTTTGTGTGTAAAAAAAAAAAAATAGAATGTGTCTCAATTTAAACATACATAATGTACACGTCATCCCTCTTCTACCAATCAATTCAGGTACCCACTGACGAATATAATCGAACATAATGCAGGAAGGCAAATGGTTGGTTAATATATAGTTACAGGTAAGAAGGATATTTTAATGTTTTGACCCCTTATTTTGTACCTATTTTTGGAAGGGGGTTGTCTTTCATATTAGCTATATTTTTTGAGGGGGATAAATAAATAATAATAATAATAATAATAATAAATTGGATTTTAACACTTTCCCGGCCACTTGGATGCGTCTAATCTCACGCTAAACGGCCAGCATTTCATAATAGACTTGCACAGTCCGTGGGGCTGTTTGTAAATCTATACTTTATAGTATTGCTATCTGTCCATTCTCATTGTCAATTGAGACCATAAACCGTCCCTTCAAAATGGCTTAAAGAACAAAAAAAATCAGCAATACGTTCTCATTTTATAGCGTCTTGAATATAAGCGTTATAAGGGATTTCGGCTGGGATATTTCCTGGAAGGCGAGATACAGGCCGCTAAGCTACTAACGTTAAATCCAATGGCATTTCGGATATACAGAAGCTACAGTTAAAACTCAAACTGCATATGATCAGTATTGATGGTCCACCATGAATGCATGAAGGGGGGGGGGGGGGGGGGGGGGGGGCGGGGGACGTTGTTTCTGATTATTGATTACCAATAACCGTGTTAGCCTCAGTAGCCACATTCGTTGACCGGGTGGATGGCTATCAAAACAATGCCTGATCAGCGTGTAATTTGCGTGAAAAAGATCTTACCGTGGGCCGGTTGGATCCCCCAGAGCATTTTTCAGTTATCGATCGCCATCTGGTAGATCGATATGTCCATTGGCTGATGATATATTCCTTTACTGCATAGTGAAATCCGCATCCCAAAAGGTATTCCAAGCTACTATGCTGCACATCCAGAATCCAGCTACTGGAAACTACATTGAAAGTAAAAAAAAATAATGCACCGTTCTGCCACAGGGCACACTGCATTATCGAGACAGCGCCCCTAAGAGGATCTGGCCGGTAATGCACTTTTCAGAATTCAAAGAGTAGGGTACTTCTGCAGTGCCGCTCGGTGACCTTGAGTAGGTTATTAAAATGGAATAAAAGCCAAAACAACCTTGCCACAGACATGTCCGTGGTTGGTCCTTTAAGCATGGATTCGAAACACGGATTTATTCGTGGCCCGTCCCGAATGTGTTAAGAGAGAAGCGCCTTTCTCAGACTCAAGGACACTGTGCAAGGAAAGGGTAAAAAATATATAAAAAAGGAAGCAAGGTGCTGTCCAATTGGATGAAGTGGTTGAAATTAACAAACAAAAAACAGAAAACAAAACAAAAACAAACAAACAACAAAACAAAACAACGGGATCTGTGGCTTAACACTTTAAGGACCAGCCACGAGTTTATACGGGTTTCGGTGCCATGCGTTGTGGACCAGAGGCACGTATATAGCCGTGGCATTTGTTATTGCTGTTATTCCATTTTAATAACCGGCTCAAGGTCCCCGACCGGCTCTGCAGATCTACCCTCGTCTGTGAAATCGAGAACATGCAATACCGGCCAGATCCTCTTAGGGGCGCCATCGCTCCACTGCAGTATGCCCTGTGGGCGAATGTAAAAAAAAAAATGTCTTCCGTTCCAATGGAGTATCATTGTAGCCGGATCCTGAACCAGCACAATGTACTGTGGATCACGTTTCGAATCGCAGATTCCACCATGGAATAATGGGATTTATCATCAGCCAATGGACATATCGATCTACCAGATGCCGAACGATAACGGGGAAATGCTGGGGGGTATCCCACGGGCTCACGGTAAGACCTTTTTCACCTAAATTACAGCCGGATCGGAGCTTGCTGTGACACGCAAGCAGCCGATCAGTGAATGTGGCTAGTTACACGGACACTGTTATTGGTAATCAATAATACTAAACGACGTCCCCCGCCCCCCCCCTTTCATGCATACATGCTTTGAGACAGCCCGGATCATATGCAGTTTGAGTTATTTCTTTAGCATATATAAAACGGAAATGCCGTTGAATATAACGTTAGCACCGATTAGCCATTTATCTAGCCTCCCAGAAAATATATGAGACAAAATCTGCTATATTGCTTATATTCACGACGCTATAAAATGACAACTTATCGATAATTTTTTTTTTCTTTAAGCCATTTTGAAGGGACGGTTTATGAACTCAATTGACAATGAGAATGGACAGATAGCAATACTATAAAGTATAGATATAGTTGTACAAAAAGACACCGGTATGTTGACAAACCCTGGTCCTCAACCATTATATTAGATGGGTCCCATCGGTCGCCAAAGTGTTAAAAGAAAAGAGTCAGGGGTGGGCTACTTGGGAGCAGGGCGGGTGTTGCGTTAAGGCAAGTGTGAACAGGTGGGTTTTTAGGTGTGTTTTGAAGAGGTTGATTGTGTCAGAGCCTCGGATGGAGGGGGAGAGGGAGTTCCACAGCCTGGGGGCAGCTACAGCGAAAGCTCGGTCTCCCCGTGTGGAACACCTGGTGCGGGGGATGGTGAGGAGGTCGGAGTTGGAGGAGCGGAGGCCTCGTGCTGGAGTGTAGGGGTGGAGTAGGTTGGTCAGGTAGGAAGGGGCCAACCCGTGCAGGGATTTGTTGGTGAGGAGGAGGATCTTGTAGGAGATTCTGTGAGGATTGGTTCTTTCCCCACCACAGGCTTCTTAAAGTACTGTGATGATTGGTCCGTTCCCCGCCACACGCTCCGTTCCTTTAAGGTACTGTGAGGATTCTGTGATGATTCGTCCGTTGCCGAACGCACACTTCTAAGTCAAGTATCAATTACCATCACGCACCTGATGTGTGTTCTAATCAGCGCCCCAGAGGCTTCATATACTCTGACCTTCTGGGCCGGTTGGATCCCCCAGAGCATTTCCCAGTTATCGATCGCCATCTGGTAGATCGATATGTCCATTGGCTGATGATATATTCCTTTACTGCATAGTGAAATCCGCATCCCAAAAGGTATTCCAAGCTACTATGCTGCACATCCAGAATCCAGCTACTGGAAACTACATTGAAAGTAAAAAAAAATAATGCACCGTTCTGCCACAGGGCACACTGCATTATCGAGACAGCACCCCTAAGAGGATCTGGCCGGTAATGCACTTTTCAGAATTCAAAGAGTAGGGTACTTCTGCAGTGCCGCTCGGTGACCTTGAGTAGGTTATTAAAATGGAATAAAAGCCAAAACAACCTTGCCACAGACATGTCCGTGGTTGGTCCTTTAAGCATGGATTCGAAACACGGATTTATCCGTGGCCCGTCCCGAATGTGTTAAGAGAGAAGCGCCTTTCTCAGACTCAAGGACACTGTGCAAGGAAAGGGTAAAAAATATATAAAAAAGGAAGCAAGGTGCTGTCCAATTGGATGAAGTGGTTGAAATTAACAAACAAAAAACAGAAAACAAAACAAAAACAAACAAACAACAAAACAAAACAACGGGATCTGTGGCTTAACACTTTAACACTTTGGTTGCCTTGGGTTAAATTAATGATATACCATAGGTTGCCGGCTCTATTTGTCTATGGAGAAGTACCCCTTCTTTGCATGGCTATAACTTTTTAAATTCTATTGCTACATTGCCATTATTAGGGCCCATTCAAAGTCCTATATGTATTGTTCATTGTGTAGCAACGTTAAACTTTTTCATTCACATATTCATAGTAAAGTATGGTCTAATGTATAAGTATGTTTTCATCTCTTTCTGCAGCTTTCTCCAGAACGTGATCTATAGCCCCAAATGCATTATATTGATGATGCAATACAGTTTTATGGCAATCAGCGCGATATAAAAAATTCCAACTAGACGTACTTCTAGAAGTTACTACACGTCATCTGATGTTGACCGGATGGGCTAGGGGGCGTTTATAATTCCGTGGGCAGCGTTATACCAATCATCTAATGTGGGTCAAATGTTGATAATAGCAGTTAGTATCGAAGAGGGTAACGTTACACGCTGAAACTCACCCCAGTCTCCGCGCGCCGTTGGGCGATCATCGTCGAGTTGAAATCTTATCATTATGGGATGTAAATTTACCCGGTCCATCTCCAGCTTGTATAATGGTATATACGTCCAAATCATGTTGTTTATCGAGTTATTGGCAATCGATCACTGTGTAGTGTGACGAGCCAGAGTCGCGGGACCTATAGCGAGCGCCGGAAGTACTACGGTCGTCTAGGACAAACTCTATTCAACATCCTGTTTGGCGATTGCGCCGATCGGCCACCAGATGGCGCTCCTGAACCGCCAGAGAGCTCAGTGGGTCCTGCTGGTGGATCTCAGGCCAGCGGAGGGGAGATATGAATCCGATCGCAGATTTTTGAAATATTGATATAAGGACGCTGTACAGCGTCCCCCGGCAACTTTAGCATGGCCAGGAAAGACGTCTAAAGACGGGTCCCGGCACTCAAAGTGTTAAGGACCAGCCACAAGTTTATACGGGTTTCGGTGCCATGCGTTGTGGACCAGAGGCACGTATATAGCCGTGGCATTTGTTATTGCTGTTATTCCATTTTAATAACCGGCTCAAGGTCCCCGACCGGCTCTGCAGATCTACCCTCGTCTGTGAAATCGAGAACATGCAATACCGGCCAGATCCTCTTAGGGGCGCAATCGCTCCACTGCAGTATGCCCTGTGGGCGAATGTAAAAAAATCCTGAACCAGCACAATGTACTGTGGATCACGTTTCGAATCGCAGATTCCACCATGGAATAATGGGATTTATCATCAGCCAATGGACATATCGATCTACCAGATGCCGATCGATAACGAGGAAATGCTGGGGGGTATCCCACGGGCTCACGGTAAGACCTTTTTCACCTAAATTACAGCCGGATCGGAGCTTGCTGTGACACGCAAGCAGCCGATCAGTGAATGTGGCTAGTTACATGGACACTGTTATTGGTAATCAATAATACTAAACGACGTCCCCCGCCCCCCCCTTTCATGCATACATGCTTTGAGACAGCCCGGATCATATGCAGTTTGAGTTATTTCTTTAGCATATATAAAACGGAAATGCCGTTGAATATAACGTTAGCAGCGATTAGCCATTTATCTAGCCTCCCAGAAAATATATGAGACAAAATCTGCTATATTGCTTATATTCACGACGCTATAAAATGACAACCTATCGATGCATTTTTTTTTTCTTTAAGCCATTTTGAAGGGACGGTTTATGAACTCAATTGACAATGAGAATGGACAGATAGCAATACTATAAAGTATAGATATAGTTGTACAAAAAGACACCGGTCTGTTGACAAACCCTGGTCCTCAACTACTATATTAGATGGGTCCCATCGGTCGCCAAAGTGTTAAAAGAAAAGAGTCAGGGGTGGGCTACTTGGGAGCAGGGCGGGTGTTGCGTGAAGGCAAGTGTGAACAGGTGGGTTTTTAGGTGTGTTTTGAAGAGGTTGATGGTGTCAGAGCCTCGGATGGAGGGGGAGAGGGAGTTCCACAGCCTGGGGGCAGCTACAGCGAAAGCTCGGTCTCCCCGTGTGGAACATCTGGTGCGGGGGATGGTGAGGAGGTCGGAGTTGGAGGAGCGGAGGCCTCATGCTGGAGTGTAGGGGTGGAGTAGGTTGGTCAGGTAGGAAGGGGCCAACCCGTGCAGGGATTTGTTGGTGAGGAGGAGGATCTTGTAGGAGATTCGGTAGTTGATGGGGAGCCAGTTGAGTTTTTGCAGGGTGGGGGTGATGTGCTGCCAGGGTTTGGTGCGCGTGAGGACCCTCGCAGCAGAGTTTTGGACGTACTGTAAGCGATCCAGAACCTTCTTGGAAGCACTTATTTTTCAGCAAAGTGTAATAAAAGTGCAATAAACAAAACGGATACATTCACTGTGTGTTCTGCCTCATTTGTTGATGAAACAAAACTATCATCAACACAATTGACCACCAAGAGCGGAGTTTAATCTCATCAGCGCTGATTTTGTTAGCTTACATGCTAACGCGATAGGAATATGCCATTATAACAGTATAGCATTGTGGCTAGAAGCTAACGTTAGTCAGCCAGCAACAAACTGATGATATCGGGAGCTATCAGTAGCTAGATAACATTAGAGACAACGCCTTGTGTATTAAACAAAGGTGAATAGATGACTGGGCCATTTTGTTTAATGCTTGTTATGTTGAAAGATGAGCTCTGAGCTAACAGGGTCTGGTAGCTACGGTAGGTAGCTAACGTTAGCCAGCTGCTCATGCAATCGTTAATGCTAGCAAAATGAATGGATGTAAACTTTATTTAACATATCGCAGAATGGGTACAATACAATACGGCTCAATACAAACAATTGTTAAGGGAATGCAGACTGTTGTAGCTTGGACTGGGGTCCTTATAACAATAACTTGACAACACATGGTAGCTGCAGCTATAGCTCTGTTGTCACCGGACGTTGGTGAGGGCACGCAGATGTGGGTATCTACTGCGCATGGGCGTTGAGCAACAACGGCTCTGTGCAGATTACACGGCACGTTGTCGGTGAGTTTTTTTTTTTTTATCCACTTTTTCTCCCATTTTCTATATATTTTCTCCCATCCCAATTTCGTATCATCCAATTCAACCCTCCCCTGTCACAAACGCTGTTTCTTGCCTCCCACAAGCCGGCTGCAATGTGGACTAAGGCCCTGTTTAGACGGAAACGCTAGCAGGCGAATCCGCAAAAATATTTTTTCGGATGTGCCTTTCGTTTATACGGAAACAGAGTTTTTACGGGGTGAAACCGCAAAAAAGTGAGACTACCTTCCAGGGTGGAATTCCTAGAAACGGTAAACCTTCGCGCTCTCATCTAAACTGTCAAACCGCATAAAACGATGACGAAAGGGTTGTCTATGGTTGTCACGGCTCTGGTCGCGCGTACTGCTTACATCACAGGCATGCGCCAGCGCCGCCAGTAGCCTAGAAGCATAAACAAAGCATGTCTGATTCTATCCATGGCGATCACCTGAAGGCTACATTGGCAGTACTTTTAACCCTTTCACTGCCACACGACAGAAGGTTAACCCTTTACTATCACACAACCGGCTGTCGTGTGGCAGTGAAAGGGTTAAATACACAAGAATCTGTCCCGCGGCGTGACTGGACCCATCTGTCTGTGAGTGACTCTGCTTTGGTCCAATCACATTCCCCATCCACAGTCTGCGAATCAGAGGCAGAGTAGGGCGGGTCTTCACAGCACGTCATGTGACATATGCGCCAATCGTGTGACAGCGGGGCTCCGTCGTTACAGCCTCGTCTGCACGGAGAATTCCACCCCAAAACGCTCGTCTAAACGCAAAATTAAAAGTGAAACCGCAAGACGACTTTTGCGGTTTCTGTTCAGACTCTCTCCGTCTAAACATAGCCTAAGTCATACATAGCACAAGTCCCCTCCGGTACTTGAGGTAACAGCAGTCGCATCTTTTCACCTGCGCAGCTCGATCTCTCAGTGGCAAGGAGTAACGCGTGGGAGGCTCACGCTGCCCCCGACACTTCCTGATTCTACTGCGCAGGCGCACCAACCAACCTGTAGGAGTCGCCCACAACGCCCGATCCCCACCCTTCAGTTTCCCTCCCCGTAATACGGCCAATGTGTATTACTGTGGACGACCAGCTAAACTGAAAGCAATGTGGAGCGCTGGGATCGAACAGGCGATCCCAGCGTCTCTGCATTCGTGGCGAGCGCCTTGCCCACTACGCCACGTGGCCGCCCGTTGTCGGCGAGTTTTTGACGTTTTTCCAAAACGGAAACACAATTTAGCGTTTTCAGTAGGGCCAAAACGTTTCCTGCCAAAACGGCATTTCTATCTAACAGGGACAGCAAACGTATTCAAAACGTATTCAAAACTAACACAAAAACACCTAGTCTAACCATGGCCTTAGAGCCAGACACCAGCTTCATAATGGAGTCGGTGTCCACCAGGGAGAAGGATGAAAAGGAGTAGGTGGGATGGGGCAGGGGGTCATGTTTAACAACCGGAGGTGTGGGGGACACAGGAGTAGACTGGAGCTGCTGGTAGATGGCATCGATCTTGGTTTGGAAGAATTCTGTGAATCTGTTGCAGAGATCAGAGGAGGTGGTCTGGAGGGGGTTGTCAGGGGGCTGGAGAAGTTTGGTGATGGTGGAGAAGAGGGCTTTGGAAATGTAAATGTACCTCTTCTCAATATTGAGGGGGTCCCCTGCAACCCCCCCCCCCCCCCCCCCCGAATACTACACCTATGCACTCAGGATAACCAGGATGGACAAACTACATGTGTTTCTGGATCCAGGTGATCAACCCAGAAGTGAATTAGTCAAGTCAAGTAGTGGTCTATACAAGATGAAAATAATAATAATAATAATAATAATAATAATAATAATAATAATAATAATAATAATAATAATAATAATAATAATAATAATAATAATAATAATAATAATAATAATAATAATAATAATAATAATAATAATAATAATAATAATAATAATAATAATAATAATAATAATAATAATAATAATAATAATAATTATTATTATTATTATTATTATTATAATAATTACAATAATAATAACAATAAATAAAATACATGCATGTGAGAATAGAATAGATGGAGAGAGATAGAGAGGAGAAAGAGACAAGAGAGAGAAATAGAGAGAGGGAGTCAGAGAGAGAGGGAGACAGAGAGAGAGGGAGAGAGAGACGAGAGAGGAGAGAGCGAGATGGAGAATGATAGAGGGAGATAAACAAAACCATACAAATAACCCTTAGCAATCACATAGCAGCCCCATCCACTCTGCACTATGCATCATTGTTATTATTTTGTGTGTGTGTGTGTGCGTGTGTGTGTGTGTGTGTGTGTGTGTGTGTGTGTGTGTGTGTGTGTGTGTGTGTGTGTGTGTGTGCGTGCGTGCGTGCGTGCGTGCGTGCGTGCGTGCGTGCGTGCGTGCGTGCGTGCGTGCGTGCGTGCGTGCGTGCGTGCGTGCGTGTGTGCGTGCGTGCGTGAGTTCTGAAGGCTTATTGTAATTCCACTAGTGAGTTCTGAAGGTTGTAATTCCACTAGTGAGTTCTGAAGGCTTATTGTAATTCCACTAGTGAGTTCTGAAGGCTCATTGTAATTCCACTAGTGAGTTCTGAAGGTTGTAATTCCACTAGTGAGTTCTGAAGGCTTATTGTAATTTCACTAGTGAGTTCTGAAGGCTCATTGTAATTCCACTAGTGAGTTCTGAAGGCTCATTGTAATTCCACTAGTGAGTTCTGAAGGCTCATTGTAATTCCACTAGTGAGTTCTGAAGGCTTATTGTAATTCCACTAGTGAGTTCTGAAGGCTTATTGTAATTCCACTAGTGAGTTCTGAAGGCTTATTGTAATTCCACTAGTGAGTTCTGAAGGCTCATTGTAATTCCACTAGTGAGTTCTGAAGGCTCATTGTAATTCCACTAGTGAGTTCTGAAGGCTTATTGTAATTACACTAGTGAGTTCTGAAGGCTCATTGTAATTCCACTAGTGAGTTCTGAAGGGCCATTGTAATTGTTTGATATGAGATGAGATGAGATGATACTGATTACTGATGTCTTTCAATAAGCAATTTTCTCTCCCTCTGTGTGTGTGTGTGTGTGTGTGTGTGTGTGTGTGTGTGTGTGTGTGTGTGTGTGTGTGTGTGTGTGTGTGTGTGTGTGTGTGTGTGTGTGTGTGTGTGTGTGTGTGTGTGTGTTTCTGTCTGTCTGTCTGTCTGTCTGTCTGTCTGTCTGTCTGTCTGTCTGTCTGTCTGTCTGTCTGTCTGTCTGTCTGTGTATATTATTGGGTCTTTTCATGACTGCTCAATACATTATAGCAAGGATTATTCATCCACATCCTCGTCAATATTACCATTTGTCAATTTGTATTGATCCCCTGCCCGGTTTGTCCGTTTGTACGGGGGTACTACATCATCCCTGAAGATCGGTACGGGTTGAAATATTGATCTGTTGTCGTGAAAATAAACACCTTATTATTTTCTTTGTTCATTATTCCTCCAGTGAATTCCTTGTCAGTTCATTAATGTGCGAACTTCAACCACGGACTGATATGCAGACTGACATGAGAACTGACCACGGACTGATATGTGAACTGACATGAGAACTGACATGTGTGTCAGTCAGCGAGCGTGCGTGACGGCCCATATACAACACCGGAACAGACTCCTAACACCTATGCTGCAGCCAGTCACCAGGGGGCGATAGATATTTTTGGCTTCACTTTTGGGGAGCCGTCATGTTGTCCATCATCAGTGGTTTTGACGCTATCATGCAACGCTTGCAGAAAGAAAAGCCTTTGTTTGTCAGACGAGCAAAATTGTCACTCAAAGAGCATAACGCATAAGTGCAGCTTTAATGAAGAATGGACTGATATACAGTATACACATTCATCATGTTATGTTAAACCTATACGCCTCATTTGCAACAAAACGATTGCCGTTGTAAAATAATAATAATAATAATAATAATAATAATAATAATAATAATAATAATAATAATAATAATAATAATAATAATAATAATAATAATAATAATAATAATAATAATAATAATAATAATAATAATAATAATAATAATAATAATAATAATAATAATAATAATAATAATAATAATAATAATAATAATAATAATAATAATAATAATGCAGGACCTGTTGCAGAGGTCTTTATTCGGCATAATAATAATAATAATGCAGGACCTGTTGCAGAGGTCTTTATTCGGCATGCAACGACACTCAATGTTTTAGTGGTACACACAGCGGTTAGTTTAGCACACACACCGGAACACACACGCATGCATTGTCTCTTTAGGATCGCAGATGCGATTTGTCTCTGCGATTAACCCATCCCGTCGTCCTTCCCCCCCAAGGGCAGCCGGGAGCAGACAGGCGTCAACGTGAGCCGCGCCAGGGGACCAATCCAAGTGCTCCTGTCCGTCTTCGTCAAGGACACCACAGCGTTAGCGATCTGTTGTTGTGCATGTTTTTCCATTGGGTTTTATCTTATCGGGGGGGAAACCCTTGCGAGCACGGGGAGAACATGCAAACTCCACACAGAAAGGCCTGGGAGATCCCCCACCTGGGTACCTGGCATCATGGAAACCTGGTCCCCAAGCGGGAATCGAACCCTGGACCTTCTTGCTGTGAGGCGACCTTCTTGCTGTGAGGCGACAGTGTTAACCACTACACCACCGTGCCGCTAGGCGTCACCATAACACAAGGCTTTCAGTCATACCCTCGGCACGGTGGTGTAGTGGTGTGTGTGTGTGTGTTCCTGTGTGTCGCCCATCTCAAGATTCAATTCAAGATTCAAGATTCAAGATTGTTTATTGTCGTGTGCACAGTTAAACAGACAGTTTGCCATACAATGAAAATCTTACTTTGCTAGTCCGCCCTTCACACAAAATCACACAATACTTAACTTAAACATATTTAAATACATGCAAGTGCTCGAAAATAAGGTAAAAAGAGTAAATACATATATACAACGCACAGTGAGTAACATTGCACGTTCCGATCAGTATTTAAATATAATTGGAGGTGACAGTGGGTCACAGCAGCAGTTAAAAAGTGTCTTTAGTGATTCATAGTTCGGGGGAAGGGTGACAGTGTGTTCACAGCAGTAATCAGGTCAGAGTGTCTGCCAAGAAGGTGTGGGGGGGGGGGGGGGGGGGCTAGGTGGAGGAGCTGGCATGTATGAGCCTGATGGCCTGTGGGTAGAAAACTCTTAGTCAGTCACGTAGTTCTGTCTCCTGATGGCAGGAGGTTGAAGGGTCTGTGTTGGGGGTGTGTGCTGTCCTTAGTTATGTTGTGTGCTCTCCTGGTGGCCTCTACCAGGGCCACCAGGAGAGCACACAACATAACGCTTAGGGCCCTTTCTCACTCACCCTATTCGTTTCTATTTCGTTCCGTTCTGGCCCGTTCCGAGATCTGATGCGAACTCCCCCCCCCCTCTCCCCCCTCTAGTTTGCGTACACACTGCAGTCTTGTTTCGTTCCGGTTTGCCTTTTGAGCGTTTACGCTTGCCGTAGGTGATGATGTCACGTTCGAAAATGTAAACACAGGAAGTGTTAACATGGCGCTGGAGATTGGATGCTGATATAAAATGAATAAATAAGCAATAAATATGAAGTTATATTTGAACCTCTGTTGTCAAGCCTTGTCAATATAACCCACCCCATTTTATCACGAATGGATGGTGTTGTAGAGTTCGCTTTTGCGCGTTTCCCAGGGCTAACGCTAAGCTAACGGTTAACGCTAGTTAGCTTAGCCTAGTCTAGTATAGCCTGTAGCACTTTTTCTTTTCAGCAAAGAACGTGCAATAAACAAAACGGATACATTCACTGTGTGTTCTGCCTCTTTTCTCACGAATGGAACTCTGTTGTAGAGTCCGCTTTTGAGCGTTTTGCAGGGTTAACGTTAACGCTAAGCTAATGCTAGTTAGCTTAGCCTGTCCAGCAGCTAACATTATCCCATCGTTCGTGGCAATTATATTACATGTCATTGATCTACTGGTCGACCACGGCCGACTGGTTGGGCACCACTGGTCTAATAGAAATAAATGCATTGATTGATTGATTGATTGAAAACTTTATTAACAGATTGCAGAATGGGTACAATACAGTACAGCTCAATACACACAATTGTTAAGGGGATGCAGACCAGAGAAAGACTTTCGTCTTGTTTACATCAGGGTCCCCCATTTTCAATTCATCAGGACATATATGACATACATGACATACAGATAGTCAGTACTGCTACATCTATACATTTATGACATACCAGATTTGCAAATACAGTACTGTTTGTGATACAGAAGGAGTCAGGAAAAGGGAGTATATACATTCAAACAAGAAACTAATGTATAGAAAATAGCATGGCAAACAAAAATTGCCAGGCCTAATGCGAGCCAGGGAAGTGCTGTGCGTTTGTAACGTGGCTTCATGTTTTCATCCACTTGTTTTTGGTTGAGGTCTGAACTTTCAAATTGCCCATAAATATCGTTTTTGTGGGTATTCTCCAGTTGTTGCTGTGTGTGGTGTTATCTGCCCAAAATTCAAGCAAGCATGACAGTAACAACGCTGTGTGTGTCACGCCCCCCGCACCCGCACGGCCCGGTAAAACGAATCAGCGCCGTTTCGCATCCCAAAAGGGGTGAGTGAGAACACTCCCCCCGTTCCCGGGAGCAGTGATTCGATCCCCAAACGTAAGTGAGAAAGGGCCCTAAATGTCCTGTAGTGAGCGGAAGGCTGCTCCAGAGATGTACTGAGCAGTTTTAATCACTCGCTGGAGTGCCTTCCTCTCCTTAGCAGTGCAGTTTCCATACCAGACCGTGATTGAGCTGGTAAAGGACACTCTCAACTGTACTTCTATAGAAGTCTCGCATGTGTGTGTTAATCTGCATGACAAATGAAGACTTCTTCTTCTTCTGAGTAATCAGAGGCCCGTCACAGAAAAACTGCCGGCTCAAAGGGTGGATATTCCCAATGCCGGCGGAGTAAATGAGAGCTGTGAGGATACGACACGAGCCACATTGCCATTCATAAAATTCACAAGATGGAATTCATTTAAGCTCCACCTATCTTGGGCACACACACACAGACCCCGGGCCTACAAACACACGCTGTCCGTGGTTCTGAATAGGAATTGGGCAAAACTCTAAATTACTATTTGATAGTCACTGGGACCTATTGGAATACTAATCGAAAAGTCATCAAGCCTGCGATGGAGGTCTCTTTTAAGTACCATTAAGTAGCTGGGGGGGGGGGGGGGGGGGGGGGCGATGAGACCAAGAGGCCTTCACATCACTCCAGTTCTAGCCTCCTCCTTGCTTCCTATACATTTTAGAATACATTTCTTCAAGGTCCTGGTGCTCGCTTTTAGAGCTCTGCACGGCCAGGCACCAGAATATTTAACCGACCTGCTGGAACCATAATGTGCCCAGCAGGACCCTGAGGTCAGCTGACCAGGATCTGTTGGTCATTCCGCGCACCAGCTTGATCACCAAAGGTGGCAGAGCCTTTCAATCTGTAGCGCCTAGACTCTGGAAGGCCCTTCCTCGTGGCCTAAGGGCTGCAGCTAAAAACATTACTGTTTAAACAGGCCTTTGGGTAATGTTTGAGCTTCTCCTCCAGGTATAAAATATGTATTTTTTTTATTTTTTGTGATGCATTGTGTTTTTGTTCTGTCTCTTATCACTTGAATGGTTCTTGCTTTTTATTTTTATATTTAATTTCTGCTGTATGTAAAGCACTTTGTGAGTTATCTCTGAAGTGCTATATAAATAAACTTGACTTACTTACTTACATCTATCAGAGGGGACGTGTGGTGGTCTCCCGCTATCAACCTGGCTCTCCATCTTCCCTGCGGACTCGGAGACAGAGACAGACACAGTGAGAGGAGGGAGTTGGGAAGAAGATTAGTGTAGTTAGCTATGCAGGCGGCAACGCATCCAGGCGAGAGATACGGGCGACAGCTGTGTTGGATTAGAGGGATATGTTGGCGTTCCAGCACTGTTTCAGCAAACAGTGAACCCATTCCACTGTTTGAGCCGTAAGGCCTTGACATGGGTTTTTTTTTTTACGTGAATGAAAACCACTCACACCATACGTTACATCTTTATTGTAACGTATAGTATAACCGATAGGGCATACAGACTCTCATCTTCAGGGGCGTCATTTTGGTATGGCAAGGTATGGCACTCGCCATACCTTGGCAAATTAAAAATGAAAAAATAAAATAAAAAAGTAGATTTTTTTATTTTTTATTTTTTATTATTACAATTTTTTATGTTGATTTAGAATTTGAATGTCAACATTATGAACGAGGCTTCGAACTATTCGGTACAGCCCTAGCATGTTTTGATATTGTCAATTATCTCACTTTTACTAGGTGACTTTTACTGTGACTAACTGAAATATGCCAAAAAAAAAGGGAAAATGGACATACAGACGTTTTTTAATCAGAGGGCAGCAGAGACAAGTGATACAGGGACACAGGTAAGGTCTTACAATGGCTTAGTGATTATAACAGTGCAGTTCAGCATTCAGTAACCCATACTTTTTGTGAATGTGTTTTTGATACTATATTCTGTTGAACACACACCTCAAAACCGTACCTAAGGAAAATTGGCTCAATTGCAAGAAAAATAATAAGACAGTTATGATATTACATTCTGCATAATTTGTATGCAAAATATTGTAGTTGACACATTTCTATATTAAAAATGATTGTGTAGTCCTGTGTCATACGGTACCTAAATGTCATACAAGTGAATTGTATAGAAACAACTCACCAAAAGTGACTATTGCACAACTGATTTGACAAAAAAAATCCACCTAGGGGGGGAAACACCCCCTTCACCCCCCCCTCACCCTCCCTCCTCACCATACCTTGGCTTTTACTGAAATGACGCCACTGCTCATCTTCACTGTTGATTACACTGTAACTTTCTCATATTCTTATATTCAGAGTTAATTATATTGTTTATAACGTTTATTTATATCTATTCTTCTCATATGTAAATCTTTTTTATATTCAGATCTAATTGTATTGCCTATATTTATGTCTTCTACTATTACCCTGCCCATACCTGTACCTCCCCTTCCCCATGCTTCTATGACACTAACATTTCCCCCAGGGATCAATAAAGGAGTATCTTACCTTATATTGTATTGTATTGTCTTGTCTTGTCTTGTCTTGTCTTGTCTTGTCTTGTCTTGTCTTGTCTTGTCTTGTCTTGTCTTGTCTTGTCTTGTCTTGTCTTGTCTTGTCTTGTCTTGTCTTGTCTTGTCTTGTCTTGTCTTGTCTTGTCTTGTCTTGTCTTGTCTTGTCTTGTCTTGTTTTATCTTATCTTAGCGACAGCAATCTATGTTTTAGCTGTATTAACCAAATAAACCATTCTAAAGAAAGAGTAGACAATTAGGTTATATTATTATTATTATTATTATTATTATTATTATTATTATTATTATTATTATTATTATTATTATTATTATTATTATTATTATTATTATTATTATCTGACTGAATATTTGATGGTAGCAACAATTCAGCAAGCATTTTGGGAGGACAGACGTTGTTATTCATTGTCAGGTTGGTCTCAGTCTCTCCTCACCAGACAGAGGCTGAAAGAGACACAGAGAGACGGAGACAGACGATGAGAGCCAGGTGTGGTGATGTGGTGATGAATTCAGAGAGGACGTCACATTAAATGTTAAATTAATTCGGCGTCCCCTACCGTGCTCAGCGAAAATGAAATGAATCGACCAAATAGCTACTCATCGTCAAAGACAGGAGAGGTCAACGAAAGAAGTTGCATAAACAGACATATTAAATCGAATTCAGAAAATATTATTCTGCATGCACTAAAGAAGATTATACAGTATGTCCCATCAGAAATAAGATGTTACACTACTTAAGAAAGGCTCCTGCTGGTCTTGCTATGCTTGAATGATGAGGAGTTTCATCTGCATATCCTATTAACACTCACTCACCCACACGCACTCTTAATGAGCAGCCAGCCATGTAACCTCACTACATACTTATTTAGTATACTTTTATTAATCCCCTTGGAGAAATGCATCCTCTACATTTGGCCCATGCTAACTATTCAGGAACAGTGGGGCACTGGGCAGCCACACAGTGCACAGCTAGCTGAGGCTACATCAACAGGCCGCTAGGACCAGTGCTAACGCTAGCTAGCTGAGGCTACATCAACAGGCCGCTAGGAGCAGCGCTAACGCTAGCTAGCTGAGGCTACATCAACAGGTCGCTATGAGCAGCGCTAACGCTAGCTAGCTGATGCTACATCAACAGGTCGCTATGAGCAGCGCTAACGCTAGCTAGCTGAGGCTACATCAACAGGGCGCTAGGAGCAGCGCTAACGCTAGCTAGCTGATGCTACATCAACAGGGCGCTAGGAGCAGCGCTAACGCTAGCTAGCTGATGCTACATCAACAGGCCGCTAGGAGCAGCGCTAACGCTAGCTAGCTGATGCTACATCAACAGGCCGCTAGGAGCAGTGCTAACGCTAGCTAGCTGATGCTACATCAACAGGCCGCTAGGAGCAGTGCTAACGCTAGCTAGCTGATGCTACATCAACAGGCCGCTAGGAGCAGCGCTAACGCTAGCTAGCTGATGCTACATCAACAGGCCGCTAGGAGCAGTGCTAACGCTAGCTAGCTGATGCTACATCAACAGGCCGCTAGGAGCAGCGCTAACGCTAGCTAGCTGAGGCTGTTCCCGGCCCTGCCTCCGTAATTTTTTTTTTTAAGATATTTTTATTGTTTTTTTCCCCTTTTTACACAAATGACAAAAAGACATTGAAATTGAAAGATTGACATTGAAATATGAATACAAAAAAATAATTATAATAATAAAAATTACAAAAATATAAAACAATACAAACAGGCTTGAAGTATTCTGTGTAGAGGCCCAAGGCTTACATCTCTGATGGATTACGAAAATGCTAAAAAAAAATAAAAAATGTAATAAACAAAAATGACTTTAAATAAATGTAAAGGTACTTGTAATACAGATACACTAATTAAATAAATGATAAATGAAAATACAATAAACAAACTGAGCCCTCCCAGTAACCCACCCCCCTATACACACATTCACACACACAAGCTTCATCTAAGTCCTTAACTACTGGGAGTGGCCGGGGTGGGGCTGCCTCAGTTCTGACCGAGTCGTGCGTCACACTGTTGAGCAGGGGGCGCCGCCCGCTCCTTTACCCGCTCGTAAATAACAAGTGTCTGTGCCCCGTCGTCAGGTATGATCTGGTCGGAGTGCAAAGAGATCTGGACGGACGGCCCCAGGGAGTACGTCATGCACCTGTGGAACGTCCTGGACTTCGGCATGCTGTCCATCTTCGTGGCGTCCTTCACGGCGCGCTTCATGGCCTTCCTGAAGGCGTCCAAGGCCCAGCTGTACGTGGACCTACACGTCCCCGACGAGGACATCAGCACCGCCGCGCTGCCGGAGGAGGTGGCCTACTTCACCTACGGTGAGACGCAGAGGAGGGGGAGGGGCCTACTTCACCTACGGTGAGACGCAGAGGAGGGGGAGGGGCCTACTTCACCTACGGTGAGACGCAGAGGAGGGGGAGGGGCCTACTTCACCTACGGTGAGACGCAGAGGAGGGGGAGGGGCCTACTTCACCTACGGTGAGACTGAGAGGAGGGGGAGGGGCCTACTTCACCTACGGTGAGACGCAGAGGAGGGGGAGGGGCCTACTTCACCTTCGGTGAGACGGAGAGGAGGGGGAGGGGCCTACTTCACCTACGGTGAGACGGAGAGGAGGGGGAGGGGCCTACTTCACCTACGGTGAGACGCAGATGAGGGGGAGGGGCCTACTTCACCTACGGTGAGACGGAGAGGAGGGGGAGGGGCCTACTTCACCTACGGTGAGACGGAGAGGAGGGGGAGGGGCCTACTTCACCTACGGTGAGACGGAGAGGAGGGGGAGGGGCCTACTTCACCTACGGTGAGACGGAGAGGAGGGGGAGGGGCCTACTGGAGCATACAGTACACACATATACACACATTATATACACACATATACACATACACATATACACACACATATACATACATATACACATATACACACATATATATATACACACATATACATACATATACACACATACATATACATATATACACACATATATACACATACACACATATACACATACATATATACACATACACTTATACACACATATACACATACACACATATACACATACACACATATACATACACATAATACATACATATATACACATACACATATACACACACATATACATACATATACACATATACATACACATATACATACACATACACACATATACATACATATATACACATACACATATACACACATATACACATACATATATACACATAAACATATACACACATATATACACATACACATACATATATACACATATACACATATACACATATACACATATACATACACATACATACACACATATACACATATACAAATAAACATGCACACACACACACATATATACATACACACACATACACAAATATACTGTACATACATACACATACATACACACGCACATACAGTACACACGCACATACATACACACATATACATACATACACACACACACACATATACATACCAGACCACGTGAGCGGATCGGCGCGGCCGAGAAATCCGCTCTTCGCTCTTTAAAGCTTGGTCCGCTCCGCTAATCACTCATGTTGACCCCGCCCCCAAGTCGCTCTCCGCTCGCTCCCCGCTCACCTTGAATCGAGCGCTCCCCGCTCCCCGCGCCAGATCGCTCGGCAGTTTTTTTTCTTCTTTTTTTGGAGCATGGTGTAAATGAGCTCAAACTACAACAGTCTACACCCCCTGGGCCCCTTAACAATTGTTTGTATTGAGCCGCATTGTAATTGTAGCCATTCTGCAATGTTAAATAACGTTGTTTATCCATTCACTATCTCTATTAAGCGATGATAGGCTAGCCGAGCCACAATGCTATGGTCGCTGCCATTAACGTTAGCATGTAAGCTAACGTCAACAACAATGGCGTCGATATACTTTTTCTAACTAGAGTGAGTGTGGGCGTCTCTACAGTGACAAAGCCTGAACGAACAGCCTATCACAGGTTCACCCTTCTCATTGGTTGAAAATGGCCTTCATGTTTGTACATCGCCATCTGTTGCTTTGGCATTGTACTGCATGTATATATTACATCAGTGTTAAACCACTGTGAGCGGCCTGGAGTGGATTGGAGCGGAGGAGAACTCTCGCTCCGGACGTCGCGCCGACTCATTTTAAAACCCACTCCTCGCTCACGTCAAAACCGGCCGCTCCGCGCCCCGCGCCGCTCGCGCTCCGATCCGCTCACATGCACTGATACATACACATACACATATGTACACACATATACATATACATATACATACACACACATACACATACACATACACACACACACACTGGAATTCATGTTTTTGTGTCCACATAAATTACATACTATCAATATACACAGTTTCTGTTACTTGCCGCTGAAAACCTGACTTGAATTGACTTGGGGCTGTACATTGTGACTGACTCTACATTGAAACTTGGGACTTGACTCGAGACTTGACACAACATGCTGACTCGAGACTCGAGACTCGTTCCACGCGACCCGAGCCTCGATCGAGGCCGGCGTGTCCACACCTCTATCCCTCGCTCCGTCTCCTTCAATGTGATGTCAAAGAAAACCTTGAGAATACATTCAAGTCAATGAAGACAAACGGCCTCAGCACAGGACCAACTGGCTCACTTGTCCTCCCCTGCACGCCCATCTGAGGTTATTTAAAAAAAAACAAGCCTGTGTAACACAGGGAGAGAGGACGCATACAGCATTTACATTATTACCAGAACAAGTCCCCTAATGACTCTACGTTAAACGCTGCTGCTGCTGCAAGCTACTGTAATGTACCTTCACACCACCCTTCCTGGTGAACCTTTATCACTGCCGTCATCTGGTGGTGAGATGTCGTCATGACAACGGGGGTCAGTAGGTGCAGCCGATGGCTACAGCTGCAGGCTCTCTGCTGTCGCCCCCCTGAGTGAGCTGTTTACATTTAATTGACACCATGCAGGTCTTTGAACAGCCTCTATGTACCGAGGATAAATGCCAATGTTTACATACTATCCTTATTGTCTGCTGTGCACATACACTGATGATCTTCTGTCGCGTTTTATAGCCTTGGTGTGTGTGTGCTTTTTCATTTCCAATATCCTTTCTTTTATCTCCTCTCCTCTGCTCTCCTCTCCTCTCCTCTCCTCTCCTCTCCTCTCCTCTCGACTCAACTCCTCTCCTCTCTTCTCAACTCCTCTTCTCAACTCAACTGCTCTCCTCTTCTCTCCACTCCTCTCCTCTCCTCTTCTTTCAACTCAACTCCTCTCCTCTCCTCTCCTCTCTACTCGACTTCTCTCCTCTCCCCGGCCTCTCCTATCCTCTTCCTCTCCTCTTCTCTCAACTCCCCCTCCTCTCTCTGCCTCTCCTCTTCCTCTCCTCTCCGCTCTTCTCAACACATCAACGTCCTCTCCTCTTCTCTCAACTCCTCTCAACTCAACTCATCTCAACTCCTCTCATCTTCTCTCCTTCTCATCTTCTCTCCTCTCCTCTCCTCTTCTCTCAACTCCTCTCCTCTCAACTCCTCTCCTCTCAACTCCTCTCAACTCCTCTCAACTCAACTCCTCTTCTCTTCTCTCCTCTTCTCTCTCCTCTCCTCTCCTCTTCTCTCCTCCTCTCTCAACTCTCCTCTCCTCTTCTATCCTCTTCTCTCTCCTCTCCTCTTCTCTCCTCTCCTCTCCTCTCAACTCTCCTCTCCTCTTTTCTCCTCTTCTCTCAACTCTCCTCTTCTCTCAACTCCTCTCCTCTCCTCCTCCTCTCATCTCCTCTCCTCTCCTCTCCTCTTCTCTCCTATCCTCTCCTCCTCCTCTTCTCTCCTCTTCTCTCAACTCTCAGCTCCTCTCCTCTCCTCTTCTCTCAACTCTCAGCTCCTCTCCTCTCCTCCTCCTCTCCTATCCTCTCATCTTCTCTCAACTCCCAACTCCTCTCATCTACTCTCCTCTTCTCTCAACTCTCAGCTCCTCTTCTCTCCTCTCCTCTCCTTTCCTCTTCTCTCAACTCTCAACTTCTCTCAACTCCTCTCCTCTCCTCCTCCTCTCATCTCCTCTCCTCTCCTCTTCCTCTCCTATCCTCTCCTCCTCCTCTCCTCTCCTCTCCTCCTCCTCTCCTCTCCTCTTCTCTCAACTCTCAGCTCCTCTCCTCTCCTCTTCTCTCAACTCTCAGCTCCTCTTCTCTCCTCTCCTCTTCTCTCAACTCTCCTCTCCTCTTCTCTCAACTCTCAACTCCTCTCCTCTCCTCCTCCTCTCCTCTTCTCTCAACTCTCAGCTCCTCTTATCTCCTCTCCTCTCCTCTTGTCTCCTCTCCTCTCATCTCCTCTCCTCTTCTCTCCTCTCCTCTTCTCTCAACTGCTCTCCTCTCCTCTCCTCCTATCATATCCTCTCATCTCCTCTCCTCTCCTCTCCTCTCCTCTCCTCTCCTCTCCTCTCCTCTTCTCTCCCTATCCTCTCCTCCTCCTCTCCTCCTCTCCTCTTCTCTCAACACTCAGCTCCTCTCCTCTCCTCTTCTCTCAACTCTCAGCTCCCCTCATCTCCTCCTTCTCTCCTCTTCTCTCCTCTTCTCTCAACACTCAGCTCTTCTCCTCTCCTCTTCTCTCAACTCCCAACTCCTCTCCTCTTCTCTCAGGCTCCTCTCCTCTTCTCTCAACTCTCAGCTCCTCTTCTCTCCTCTCCTCTCCTCCTCTCATCTTCTCTCCTCTCCTCTCCTCTTCTCTCCTATCCTCTCCTCCTCCCCTCCTCTCCTCTTCTCTCAACTCTCAGCTCCTCTCCTCTCCTCTTCTCTCAACTCTCAGCTCCTCTCCTCTCCTCCTCCTCTCCTATCCTCTCATCTTCTCTCAACTCTCAGCTCCTCTCCTCTCCTCCTCCTCTCCTATCCTCTCCTCTTCTCTCTCCTCTCCTCTCCTCTTCTCTCAACTCTCCTCTCCTCTTCTCTCAAATCTCAACTCCTCTCCTCTCCTCTCCTCCTCCTCTCCTCTTCTCTCAACTCTCAGCTCATCTTATCTCCTCTCCTCTTCCTATTGTCTCCTCTCCTCTCATCTCCTCTCCTCTTCTCTCCTCTCCTCTCCTCTCAACTCTCCTCTCCTCTTCTCTCAACTGCTCTCCTCTCTCCTCTCCTCCTATCATCTCCTCTCCTCTCCTCTCCTCTCCTCTCCTCTCCTATCCTATCATATCCTCTTCTCTCCTCTCCTCCTCTCCTCTTCTCTCAACACTCAGCTCTTCTCCTCTTCCTCTTCTCTCAACTCCCAACTCCCCTCCTCTTCTCTCAGCTCCTCTCCTCTTCTCTCAACTCTCAGGCTCCTCTTCTCTCCTCTCCTCTCCTCTTCTCTCTTCTCCTCTTCTCTCAACTCTCAGCTCCTCTCCTCTCCTCTCCAATCCTCTTTTCTCAACTCTCCTCTCCTCTTCTCTCTCCTCTCAACTCCTCTCCTCTCCTCTCATCTCCTCTCCTCTTCTCTCACCTCTCAACTCCTCTCCTCTCAACTCCTCTCCTCTCATCTCCTCTCCTCTTCTCTCAACTATCCTCTCCTCTTCTCTCAACTCTCAACTCCTCTCCTCTCCTCTCAACTCCTCTTCTCTTCTCTCCTCTCAACTCCTCTCCTCCCCTCCTCCTCTCCTCTCCTCTGCTCTCCTCTCCTTTTCTCTCAACTCTCCTCTCCTCTTCTCTCAACTCTCAACTCCTCTCCTCCTCCTCTCCTCTCCTCTCCTCTCCTCTTCTCTCAACTCTCAGCTCCTCTTATCTCCTCTCCTCTTGTCTCCTCTCCTCTCATCTCCTCTCCTCTGCGCTCCTCTCCTCTCAACTCTCATCTCCTCTTCTCTCAACTGCTCTCCTCTCCTCTCCTCTCCTCTCCTCCTATCATCTCCTCTCATCTCCTCTCCTCTCCTCTCCTCTCCTCTCCTCTCCTCTCCTCTTCTCTCAACTCTCAGCTCCCCTCCTCTCCTCCTCCTCTCCTCTTCTCTCCTCTTCTCTCAACACTCAGCTCCTCTCCTCTTCTCTCAACTCCCAACTCCTCTCCTCTTCTCTCAGCTCCTCTCCTCTTCTCTCAACTCTCAGCTCCTCTCCTCTCCTCTCCTCTCCTCTCCTCTCCTCTTCTCTCAACTCTCCTCTCCTCCTCTCCTCTCTCCAATCCTCTTTTCTCAACTCTCCTCTCCTCTTCTCTCCTCTTCTCTCTCCTCTCAACTCCTCTCCTCTCCTCTCAACTCCTCTCCTCTCATCTCCTCTCCTCTCATCTTCTCTAAACTCTCAGCTCCTCTCTTCTCCTCTCCTCTCCTCTTCTCTCAACTCTCCTCTCCTCTTCTCTCAACTCTCAACTCCTCTCCTCTCCACTCAACTCTCAACTCCTCTTCTCTCCTCTCAACTCCTCTCCTCTCCTCCTCCTCTCCTCTTCTCTGCTCTCCTCTCCTCTCCTCTTCTCTCAACTCCTCTCCTCTACTCTCCTCTCAACTCCTCTCCTCTCCTCAACTCTTCTCCTCTCCTCTTCTCTCAACTTTCCTCCCCTCTCCTCTGCTCTCCTCTCCTCTTCTCTCAGCTCCTCTCCTCTTTTCTCAACTTATCTCCTCTTCTCTCAAATTATCTCGTCTTCTGTTGGTGAAGAGTTTCTCCAGCCACCCAGTCTCCCTTAAACTCTAGAGTTATTGCAGTGACTGTTTCACATTGTAGTATTACAGTATCTATACACTGATCTATAATGATGTTACATATCGCAGTGTCTGTTTCACATTGTAGTATTACAGTATCTATACACTGATCTATAATGATGTTATATACATAGTGACTGTTTCACATAGTAGTATTACAGTATCTATACACTGATCTATAATGATGCTATATACATATCTCAGTGACTGTTTCACATTGTAGTATTACAGTATCTATACACTGATCTATAATGATGTTACATATCTCAGTGACTGTTTCACATTGTAGTATTACAGTATCTATACACTGATCTATAATGATGTTACATATCTCAGTGACTGTTTCACATTGTAGTATTACAGTATCTATACACTGATCTATAATGATGTTACATATCTCAGTGACTGTTTCACATTGTAGTATTACAGTATCTATACACTGATCTATAATGATGTTATATACATATCTCAATGACTGTTTCACATTGTAGTGCTACAGTATCTATACACTGATCTATAATGATGTTACATATCGCAGTGACTGTTTCACATTGTAGTATTACAGTATATATACACTGATCTATAATGATGTTATATACATATCTCTGTGACTGTTTCATATTGTAGTATTACAGTATCTATACACTGATCTATAATGATGTTACATACATATCTCAGTGACTGTTTCACATTGTAGTATTACAGTATATATACACTGATCTATAATGATGTTATATACATATCTCACTGACTGTTTCACATTGTAGTGCTACAGTATCTATACACTGATCTATAATGATGTTATATACATATCTCAGTGACTGTTTCACATTGTAGTATTACAGTATCTATACACTGATCTATAATGATGTTACATATCGCAGTGACTGTTTCACATTGTAGTATTACAGTATATATACACTGATCTATAATGATGTTACATATCTCAGTGACTGTTTCACATTGTAGTATTACAGTATCTATACACTGATCTATAATGATGTTATATACATATCTCAGTGACTGTTTCACATTGTAGTATTACAGTATATATACACTGATCTATAATGATGTTATATACATATCTCAGTGACTGTTTCACATTGTAGTATTACAGTATCTATACACTGATCTATAATGATGTTATATACATATCTCAGTGACTGTTTCACATTGTAGTGCTGTCTTTACACTAATCTACAGTATAATGATGGTACAGAGCTCAGTGACTGTTTCATATTGTAGTGCTACATTATCTTTACACTAACCTCTAATGTTGGTACATAGCTCAGTAGGGGACATAGTTGTATTTATAGAGAGAGAGAGAGAGAGAGAGAAGAGAGAGAGAGAGAGAGAGAGAGAGAGAGAGAGAGAGAGAGACAGCAAGAGAGAGAGAGAGAGAGAGAGAGAGAGAGAGAGAGAGAGAGAGAGAGAGAGAGAGAGAGAGGAGAGAGAGAGAGAGAGAGTTCTTTGATTCTCTTTCTCTCATTTGTTTCTTCCTTTTGTCTGTCACTCTCCTATCGACCTATTTTGTCTCTGGCTGACTTTCCCTCATTCCTCTGTTGCCTTCATCTCCTTCTAATTCACCAGCCTGTCCCTCTCTCCATCCCTCCCTCCATCCCTCCCTCCATCCCTCCCTCCTTCCATCCCTCCCTCCCTCTGTCCTTCCTTCTCCTTGTGCAATCTCTTCCCAAATCCTCTCTGTCTCGCCAATAACCCCTTCTGCCGTCTGGTTCTCCTCTCCTACTCTCCCTCTCGCCATCCATCTCTCTCTACAGACAGACAGACAGATGGACAGACAGACAGACAGACAGACAGACAGACAGACAGACAGACAGACAGACAGACAGACAGACAGACAGACAGACAGACAGACAGACAGACAGACAGACAGACAGTGCTTCAGACAGACAGATAGACAGACAGACAGACAGACAGACAGACAGACAGACAGACAGACAGACAGACAGACAGACAGACAGACAGACAGACAGACAGACAGATAGACAGACAGACAGACAGACAGACAGACAGACAGACATACTGTCATGTCTAGCAGTGCGGCTACATTAAATTAATTTCCATTTGAAATGTTTAAATACCAACATTATCTCGCCATCCTCAGTAAATATTATCAAACTCCTCTGACCTCGTCTGGTCTTTACAAAGACCCAAGAGACGGGTAATACAGTATATACAGTGCGTGGGAAAAGGCTCCCTCTTGTCTAGTATATTACACTCTTATACTAAACAGGTAAGGTACCGAAATGTGGTTCAGATTGATCCAACGTGAAATGGTACACGGTAGTACCGATGTCATTCGGCTGGTACCCAACCCTACACACCCTGACTGACTGACTGACTGACTGACTGACTGACTGACTGACTGACTGACTGACTGACTGACTGTGCTTTATAAATAAATTACTTGACTTAACTTGACTTGACTGATTGATTGATTGATTAACTAAATAACTTCTCCAACCCCCCCCCCCCCCCCCCCCCCCCCACTCCCACCCTCTCCACCAACCCAATAGCCAGGATCAAATGGCGTCCGTCGGACCTCAGATCATCTCGGAGGGCCTGTACGCCATCGCCGTGGTCCTGAGCTTCTCCCGCATCGCCTACATCCTGCCGGCCAACGAGAGCTTCGGCCCGCTGCAGATCAGCCTGGGCCGCACGGTGAAGGACATCTTCAAGTTCATGGTGATCTTCATCATGGTGTTCGTGGCCTTCATGATTGGCATGTTCAACCTGTACTCCTACTACCTGGGAGCCAAGTACAACCCGGCCTTCACCACGTGAGTCCAGGGAGGGGGCGGGGGTATATCTGTGCGTGTGATTGGCTGTGGACACGTGTACTCGGCACACTAGAAACAGCATAGGTGTAATGGATGTGAAGTGGCCGGTGCTTTATGGGTTAAACTCACTCTCATCCTCAAAAGACACATAGACACGATACAAAGCAGTGAGTTCACTTCTTGGTACAGCGGTCTGTGTTGTTGTTGTTGCCCGCGGCGTGGGGAGACCCGGGTTCGAAAACTCCCTCGGGGGCATCGAAGTTTGAGGTGACGTTGTCACAACCGTTACATAGGTACCAGTCTTAACCCGGTTCTGTAACATGCTGATCTGTGCCACAGTAGGAAACCAGTCTTAACCAGTTCTGTAACATGCTGTCTGTATGTCCGTCCGTCCGTCCGTCTGTATATCTGTCTCTCTGTCTGTATGTCTGGCTGTTGGCTGTCTGTCTTTCCAGTTGATTAAGGCTTCTCTCTCCTTGCTGTGTAATGAGGCAGAAGTGATTTAACAGCCAGCCCTTGGCTCTCCTTGGCTGCTCACATATACCCAGATAGAACCAGGCAACAGACAGACGGACGGACGGACGGACGGACGGACGGACGGACGGACGGACGGACGGACGGACGGACGGACGGACGGACGGACGGACGGACGGACGGACGGACGGACGGACGGACAGACAGACAGACAGACAGACAGACAGACAGACAGACAGACAGACAGACAGACAGACAGACAGACAGACAGACAGACAGACAGACAGACAGACAGACAGACAGACAGACAGACAGACAGACAGACAGACAGACAGACAGACAAGCTGGAAATGGTAACAACAGATGAGGTACTCAATAAACTGAGCGCCCTCCAACCTAACAAGGCCACTGGCCATGACAACATCCCCTCCAAATTCCTCAGAGACTCAGCAGCCACTATCACCCCAATCATCACACACATAATAAACCTCTCCATAAAACAGGGACACGTCCCCAAGGACTTCAAAATTGCGAGGGTGACCCCTCTGCACAAAAAGGGCAGCAAATTAGACCCAGGCAACTACCGCCCTGTTTCTATTCTCACCTCCATCTCGAAAGTCATGGAAAAAATTGTCTACGAACAGGTCGAAAAGTACCTAGCGGAAAAAAATCTAATCTACAAATTCCAATCTGGCTTCAGAACATCCCACTCCACTGACACATGCCTTCTCTATTTGAATGACCACATCAAACAAGAGGTGGACGCGGGCAAATACTGCGGCATGGTCATGCTGGACCTACAAAAGGCCTTTGACACAGTCAATCACTCCATTCTGATTGACAAGCTAAAAGCAATTGGTTTTGATAGTCTATCAGTGAGCTGGATGCAATCCTACCTTGAGGGGAGGGAACAGATGGTGGAGGTAAACGGTACCCTATCCCCCCCCCCTCACAGTGAGCTGTGGTGTTCCACAAGGAAGCATACTAGGACCGCTACTGTTCCTAATTTATGCAAATGACATGTCGTCAGCTTGTGACTGCAACTTGTTCCTGTTTGCGGACGACTCAGCCCTGCTGGTGTCAGGTTGAAAAAACCCTCAGCTCGGAACTAGGCAGAATCTGCATATGGCTCGCTGATAACAAACTATCATTACACATGGGCAAAACAGAGTCCATTCTCTTCGGTTCAAATAACAAACTCAGCAAGACCGACGGCTTCTCAGTTACAGTGGGTGACAATATTGTCACAAGGAAAGATGAAATTACCTACCTGGGTTCCATCCTAGAGGCTAATCTCTCCTGTGACAAAATGGCATCCAATGTAATAAAAAAAGTCAACCAACGAACTCGATTCTTGTACCGGATCTCCTCTCTGGTAAACAAGAATACCCTGAAGACTCTGGCAGGAGCACGCATTCAAGGGTACTACGACTATGCTTGCACCTCATGGTACCAAAGCACCTCAAAGGCGCTAAAAACAAAATTACAAACATCTCAAAACAAACTGGTCAGACTACTGCTTGACCTTACTCCTAGAACCCACCTCACCCCTGCCCACTTTGACAACCTAGGATGGCTTAGAGTAGACGACAGAGTACAGCAACTTGCAATGGGCCTGGTCTACAAGATACACTACACGACCAAGGTACCCATGTACATGTCAAAATACTTCCCAAAGGTCAGTGAATACCACGATCACAACACCAGAGGGAGCTCCACAAATCATGTTAAACCCAGATTCGGCTCAAATAAGGGACTAAACACGTTTCGCAATTATGCCACATCAATGTGGAACGCCCTACCCAAAGCTGTAAAGGAATGTGGATCACTACCTGTTATGTTTGTTGTTTCCAGTATTCCTAACTAGGAATAAACAGGCTAGGCTAGGGTTTCTTTACTGGCTTTTATTTACGTTGTCTATCCGTACATCAAGGCACTGTCTCTCTTGTGCATCCGTACCTCAAGCACCCTTCCTGTACCCCCGGTCCTCGGTCCGGGTACTCCCACAACAGGGCGGAACCAATCTTAAGTATTATAATAACAACACATCTTCCCTTCTTTTAAACAGAAACAACTTGTTCTTTTCCTGTAGTCGTCTATAACAAAACGTTCGTTTCCGACTGTTCTTAAACCTGTACATTCCAATAATAAACATACATTTTAAACATGAACGTATGCATTCAAACAATAAGCATATGCATCAAATCTTTCTTTACAATCCTCTTTTTTTTTTATTATTATTTAACCTTCATCATCAAGTGTCCTCTTTTCTTTACCCTATCCACATCCCCAGTCCACATGCCTTTCAGCACTGTGCAATAAGTCTCTCAGGAGGTTTAACATTCCTTTTAGGCCTGCAGCAGGTCTCAGAGGGCGTGCTGCCCCCTTTTGGCATGACAGAGTCACTGCGGTCTGGGGAACTCTGACAAAACTGCTCACTCCTGGGAGCATCTAACACCTCTGCAGTGCTTCGTTGTTGAGAGTCTGTCTCTGGGACTGTCACCTGTGGCATTTTGAAGCATTCTTCCTGCTCATGAGACCATTCCCACTCGTTCTTCTGCTCTAGAAGCCCTCTGAGTGGTGCTGACTGGGCAGACAACTGGGGGATAAACTTAGCCAAGTATGTGACCATTCCCAGAAATCTCCTCACATCTTCTTTGCTCTGTGGACGTTCCATGTTCACTATGGCTGACATCTTCCTTGGATCCGGCTTGACACCTTGCTCTGAAATCACATCTCCCACAAAGGTAAGGCTTTTCACTGCAAACTCACACTTGTCTCGGTTTAATTTCAGATTGGACTTGCGTGTCAGATTCAGTACTTCCCTCAGCCGTGCATCATGTTCTTCTCTTGTGGATCCCCACACGATGATGTCATCCATCATGGTCTCCACTCCCTCTATGTGCTCATAGATCATATGGATTGTCTTGTGGTAAACTTCGGGCGCAGACAGAATACCGTAAGGTAAACGCAGAAAGCGAAACCTTCCTTCTGGTGTATTGAACGTGCACAGTTTTGAGCTTGCCTCATCCAGCTTCATCTGCCAGAAGCCTGTTGACGCATCCAGCTTGCTAAACCATTTAGCACCGGCAAACTGTGACATGATCTCTTCTCTTGTTGGAAGCTTGAAATGCTCACGCTTTATAGCCCTGTTTAGATCCCGTGGATCGAGACAGGTGCGTAGAGATCCATTTGTCTTCGTCAATACTACTAGTGAGCTCACCCAATCTGTTGGCTCATCTATTTTCTTTATGACGCCCATCTTCTCCATGCGGGCTAACTCCTTTTTTAGTTTGTCTCTCAGTGCAAATGGAATCTTTCTGCACGCATGCACTACAGGAGTCACTGTGTCATCCACACATATCTTGTGCTCACCAGGCAAGCATCCTAGTCCTTCAAAGACATCGCTGTACTCCTGCATGACTGCTTTGTGGTCTGTGCTAGTCTGGGAATTCACTACAAACACCCTCCTCACTAAGTCAAGCTTTTCACAAGTACTCAGACCTAGGATTGGCTGTACGCTCTTCTCTACTATGAGCACCTGTGCCCTTAACTGCTGTCCCTTGTGCTTTAGAGTCACTACACAACACCCCTTAACTGGAACAGTCTCTCCTGTATAACCAGTCACTTTTACTTTCACAGGGTGTATTTTGCTCTTAACTGTGAGGGTCCTGTAATCGTCTATGGACAACAGGTTGACCTGTGCACCAGTGTCTATCTTAAATGGAATTATGGTCTCATTCACAGTTAATGGGACTATCCATTCTGCCGCCTCTGCCATGCTAGACTGTACTACTGAGTCCACAAAGAACTCCTCTGGCTCTTCTTCCACTGTGTTCACTTTCATCCCTGAAGCCTCAGCTCTGCAATACTTCGCAAAGTGGTTATCCTTCCCACACTTGTGGCAGACTTTCCCATAAGCAGGGCATGCCCTAGACATATGCTTGCCTCCACATCTTCCACATCTACTGTTTGGACTCCTGGGACTTTGCTCTGTAGGCTTTTGTTTTACAAACTGTTTTGGGCGCTGTCCCTCTCTTTTCACGGCATGCACTGCTGCCGACTCATCCGTGCGCAGCTCCTTTGCTTGTGCACGAGTGGTTTCTGCTGCTCTGCACATGTGAACTGTTTTCTCTAGCGTTAAATCATGTTCACGTAGTAATCTTTCTCTGAGCCCATTATCAGGAATTCCACATATTATTCTATCTCTGACTAATGAGTTTCTTAAATCTTCAAATTCACATGACTTGCTCAACGTAAGTAGTTCAGTTAAGTACTGATCAAAACTGTCACCTGTTTTCTGACTGGCAGAGAAAAACTTATATCTCTCAAAAGTGACATTTTTACTGGGCACAAAGTACTCCTCAAACTTTGTCACTAGCTCAGTCAATGTTATATTTCCCTCATCTATCTGAAAGCTGTTGTAAATATCCAATGCATCTTCTCCTATTACATGCAAAAATATAGCCGCTTTTCTGTTCTCATCTCCTCCCCCCGCCCCACTTGCAGCCAAGTAAATACTAAATCTCTGCTTAAATCTCTTCCAATTATCAGCAAGATTGCCACTGAACTGCATGGGTGTGGGAGGACTGAGCTTATCCATGACGGGAAACACTACGGGTGCAGGATTTTCTTGGTCTCCTTCTTGATTGGTTGAAACGTTTTCACTCACGTTGTTAGCTTGATCACTTTCACTTTCACTAGACATGCTCGCATGCTGATCCTCTCGCTAGCAGTGCGCACATTTGTGCCTTCGGAATCCAGCACATTCCTTCTTGACGTCGATTCAACTCTGCGTCGCCAGTTCCATTATCTGACACCATGTTATGTTTGTTGTTTCCAGTATTCCTAACTAGGAATAAACAGGCTAGGCTAGGGTTTCTTTACTGGCTTTTATTTACGTTGTCTATCCGTACATCAAGGCACTGTCTCTCTTGTGCATCCGTACATCAAGCACCCTTCCTGTACCCCCGGTCCTCGGTCCGGGTACTCCCACAACAGGGCGGGACCAATCTTAAGTATTATAATAACAACACACTACCCACTTTCAAAACCTCTCTCAAGGGACACCTACGGGAGACTGCAATTCAAAACTGGCCCCTGTAAATATCCTAATCCAACCCCCTCCAATGTACAGTCATTTACCTAGTATGGTTTTGTCAATAGTCCAATGTACAATTTTGCTTGTTTGTACAGTGTCTCCCCCCCCCCCCCCCCTCAATTGTACAGTTTTGCTTGTTTATACAGTATTTCTCCCCCCCCCCCCCCCCCCAACCACCTCCAATGTAAATTACCCAGTATGGTTGTCAATATCCCAATGTACCCAACCCCCCCCACCCAACCTCCTCCAATGTACAGTTTCTACGTCAAATGTATATACTCCCTTTTCTTGACTCCTTCTTTATCACAAACAGTACTGTATTTGCAAATCTGGTATGTCATAAATGTATAGATGTAGCAGTACTGACTATCTGTATGTCAAGTATGTCATATATGTCCTGATGAATTGAAAATGGGGGACCCTGATGTAAACAAGACGAAAGTCTTTCTCTGGTCTGCATCCCCTTAACAATTGTGTGTATTGAGCTGTACTGTATTGTACCCATTCTGCAATCTGTTAATAAAGTTTTCAATCAATCAATCAAACAGACAGACAGATAAAACAGACCAAGACAAGACAGAAATTCCTGTCCGTACTTCTTCCAACAGAATGATGTTTTTATTTTGTTCATGGATATGACTGGACCTGGGTGTTTAGAGAGAGCCAGACCACTTTGCTGCGTTTCAAGACAGATGTTCAATAGTCCTGTCTGGAGGTGGGGGCCGCAGTGAGAGAGGCTTCTCGCCTATCACCTCGGATCTGCTGAATGGGGGTTGCTGTTCTCTGTCTCGCCGCTAGGGGTCAGTGTGGTTCCAGGTCTCGACAGGGTAGAATTCCTGGATGAACAATGGACGGGGATTATATGGGTCTGCTTTTTTTGTGTGCGTGCGTGTGCGCGTGCGTGCGCGTGTGCGCGCGTGTGTGTGTGTGTGGTAGAGTGAAAACTTGAGGCTCATTTCAACCCTCCATAAGAGACATGGATGATCAAATTTAGTTTCAGTTTACTCAGTTTATTGGTCAGGGACAGTGCATATCAATCAACAGTTTATACATTTATAAATTAATACAAATAAAAAAAGAACTGTAAATATAGCAGGGTTGCTAGTTTTCAGTTGTAGTCCCTGGGCCAGATGTTTAAGCCAGAAAAGAAACAGAAAAATAGAAGGACATTAAAGCTAATATAAAAACAGTTTAAAACATATTCTGTACATTCAGTCACTAGGCATTCGTGCATCTATAAAAAAAAAAACAGTGTACAGGGACAAATCAAAGCTATACATGTATAAACACTGTATAGGCAGGCACACATATGGCAGGCACACATATACATAATCATTAGGGATGTCCGATATTATCGGCCTACCGATATTATAGGCCTACTGATATTATCGGTCAATATTGGCATTAAAATGTGATATCGGAAATTATCGGTATCGGTTGTTATTTAACCTCTATTTACACAGGCAAGCAAGTAAGAACACATTCTGATTTTTTTTATTGTCAAAAGTATGCATAATGTTGTGTTAATTCCACGACAAGAGAAAAATGCAATGTTAATTACCTGAAATTATTCCGTTTTTAGGGGGGGGGGGGGGGACCCAGCATATATATCGGTATCGGTTGATATCGGTATCGGAAATTAAGAGTATCGGTAAAAAAGCCAATATTGAACATCCCTAATAATCATAAATCACAATCAGGACAGGACAGATGGGCAGCTGGACTGCGATGTGACTTTGCTAAATCAGTGTCATGTTGTGCTCCATACAAACATCTAAAAGTGCTCAAATGTTATCAGATTCAACTGATGAACTGAAAAATAAATGAAAAGAAAAGCAAAACATAGAGACAGCAATAGTAGTGCAGCCCTGATCCTCATCAGAACCAGACTGACTCCTGATCCTCCATCAGAACCAGACTGACTCCTGATCCTCTTCAGAACCAGACTGACTCCTGATCCTCATCAGAACCAGACAGACTCCTGATCCTCCATCAGAACCAGACTGACTCCTGATCCTCCATCAGAACCAGACTAACCCAGTAGGTACATGTTCACCCCTGAAGCCCTGCACTCCAGATAATTCCATTAAAGAGAATATTATTATTCAATGAACGAAAGGTTATCCTATAACCTAGTTATATGAATACTGGCAGAGCGTCTCGCTCTTGCCATTATGAGATAACTCTTATCTCCTAGCACCTACTGTGCTCATGAACAAACAATTTTCACTCATGCACGTGACCAGGCCACGCCCCCGCGTCCTGCTATAAGACGCCGGACATGGTCACACTCTACCTTCCTCGGGAAAAAAAGTTTCCAACATTGAAAACCCAACCAAGGGACCTCAGGGCGCTAAGAGCGAGACGCTCTGCCAGTATTCATATAACTAGGTTATAGGATAACCTTTCGTTATATATCATACTGGTCATTGCCTCTCGCTCTTGCCATTATGAGATATGGGGCAGAGCGGACGCGTGACCCGACAAGTGTACCCCCTGAGGACCCGTAAACCCCACTACCAGGGAGGAGGGGAGTCCCGTCCACCCGCCCGTCCTAACGAAGGGGGGGAGGCAGTCAACTCCACCAAAGTGTGAAAAAGGGGGAACCAGACACCCCTGAAAAACGCACAGCACAGGCGAGACCACGTGTGACACATCACCCCGTGGCACACACCTACACACCCCTGCTAGCCCACCAAAGGCGGGACGCAGGGGAGGTCTCAGACCTCAGAACCGCCTGGTAGACAGAACCCCCAGTCATGTCCACAAGGGAAAACTTAACAAAGGGACCCGGGAAGGACCAGGAGACCGCAGCACAGATGTCGTCCACCGAGGACCCCCTAACAGGGCAGCAGCCCGAGGGGGGACCTGTTCAGCCAACGTGCAGCAAAAGGCAACGCCCCCGCACAACCAATGTGACAGGTGCTGCTTGTACAGCGCCTCACCCTCGCAAGAGCCACTGTAACAAACAAACAGTTGAACGGAAGCCCTGAGAGCCAGAGTCCTGAGGTAAACCCCCAGTGCACGGACAGGACACGTGAAGGCCCGCCTCCAACTCACTAGCGTGAAGAGGCGGACGAACGCCTGAACCACAATATCCCTGGAGCGAAAGAGCTCCGGATATTCTTTGGCACAAAGACTGGATTAGGCCTCAGAGTCGCACCGCTATCGGCCGAATAGACAGGCACTCAGGCCGCACCGAGAGAGCACACAGCTCACCCACGCGTTTAGCGGAGGTGATGGCCAAAAAGAATGCGGTCTTCAAGACAGCAGATCCAATGGCGCCTGCTCAAGAAGCTCAAACGGGGCCTCCGACAACCGGCCCAGGACCAGTTGGAGGACCCACTCGGAGACAGAACGTTCCACAGGCTTGAGACGCAGAGCGCCAAGCAGGAATGTTCCACGAGAGGGTGGCTGAACAATGTTCCGCCCCCACACTCGACCATACGCCACTCCCCAGCGTAAGCCGCGGTAGAGGAACGGAGCGCGCGCGTACCGGATAGCGTTAACCACAGAATAGTCAAGACGCATCCCCACCAGATTCACAGAGTCAGCAGCTAAGCCCAGAGGCTGCCCCAGAACAGGAGGCAGAACAGAGTTCCGCGTGCCTGAGAGAGGGCCCGCGGTGACCACGGAACAGGCCACGGCGGGGCCACACAGAGCTGAATCAGGGCCGGGGACCACACAGCTGAGCCCCGGCCCGGCATGACCAGGACCAAGTCCCGCGCTCCCGACATACATAGGTGTAAGGGAGGGAAAGTGTACAGAATCCCGGACGGCCACGGAATCGGTCCCAGACCTGCCCGACTATGTCTGGACGTAGTCCCCACTCATCAGGGTGAGGACCACCCCGCGACATCACACCTGCACATTCACCCTGCCGGGGATGTGGAGAGCCCTCAGGCAGAGCAGATGGAGAAGCCCATAGCCAGAGCCCGACCGCCGCCCGGTGCAGACGGGGGGAGCGCACTCCTCCCTGTCTGACAATATACGACGCTGACGTCGTGTTGTCCGTCCTGACCACAACATGCTTGCCCACCACAAGGTGGTCGAGCCGTTTGAGGACCAGAAGGACTGCCTTCAATCCCAACACATTGAATGTAGTGCAGACCGGGCAGCATGGCAGCTGCCCCCTACTGCGTTGGTTCGACACGTCCCCCCCCCATCCCATGAGGGAGGCGTCGGTGAAGACCGTGACGTGTGACAGCCTGCTGCCCAAAGGGACCCCGCAGGTGAGGGCACCAGACCCTCGCCAGAAGATGAGGTCCCCCAGTACTGACATGGGAACCTTCAGCCGCTTCCATATGTCTCACACCGGGTCCATTTCCATACTGGAAAAAAACACCTCTGCATCCTCCTCATGAAGAGGAGGCCAAGAGGGACCCCAGCAGCAGGCGCATCACGGACAGCGCCGTAACTGTCCTAGGATGGAACCTCCCGAGCGCGCCGAGAACCCAACCACTCGCCGCCGCTCCGAGAGGGATGCCCATATAGACCTTGAGCTTAGAAAAAGCCCAAGTACTTCACCCGTTGACTGGGAAGAGGAGAACTCTACTTCCAGTCTACAGCAAAACCCAGGCTGGTGAGACACCACCAGCCTGGTATGAGACCTGGCGATCTACCCTGACCGGCCAAGGACCAGAACGTCGTCCAGGGCAGAATTCGTAACCCCCGACGACGCAGAGGCCCCAGCGCGGTCTTCACGCACTTGGTGAAGATGCGGGGAGCCAGAGAGTAGCCGAACGGCAGCCTCTGGTACCCGTACGCTAAGCCCTGCAAAGGAAGCGTAGGTAAGCCCTAGGATGGAAGATCGGGATGCGAATACGCATCCTACAGGTTTATGGAGGAGAACCAGGCCCCCACCTGACAGCGTCTAACAGGTGGGAGACGGTCAACATTCTGAACCTTCCATGGGACAGGTCCAGTATGGGTCTGATACCCCCCCCCCCCCCCGATTTCTCGTGCACCAGAGAATACCGGGAGGAAACGCCACGCATCGTGTCCTCCTTTGGGACCACGACGATGGCTTGCTTCGCCCACAGAGATTGGATCTCGTCGGCCAGAGCTGTCACTGCTGTTGACCCTGACAATAGGGTCTGTACCAAACCTGAAAACAGGTGGGGTTGTGCAAACACAAGTCCCCGCCTCAGCGTTCTCCCCATCCACCTCGATATATGGCACTGCTGTAGCCATATGTGATGATAATCCCAAGCGCACCCGCCGCCACTTGCCGCTGGTCCGCCAGGAACCGTAGATAGGCGGCCCGGTCCCACCCGCTGTGCGTTGCCAACCCTGGACTCGCCAACCGCGCGAGCAGGGCGTCTCGTGGAGCTGGGACATCGCACCCTGACACTACCAACGAGGCAATCGCACCCAAGGGGGGACCCCGACAGAAAGGGCCGGGTTGATACGGGGGAAGCTGACATCACACTGGACGACAAAAGCTCCCCCACTGAGCACCTCTCCGGCATGGATTGCTGAGGAACTGTTCTACAGCTGGACATGCAAGGCGTGAGGTCCCCACACTGCCCGATAGGGTGGGTTCCTACACACCGTAGCCCTGCAGTGATATTACTACCACCCAAATCACACGCGCCTGCCTGACCACCGCCGGTCTTCGTGATACCCGGCCTGGCGAGGGCGGGGCTGGTGGAACTCGCGCTGCGACCCCCTGGGCCTCGAGTTCCCCCCGCTGACAACCTTTGTTGTTGACAGACACAACACCAGGCTCACCAAACACAGACGCAGAACGTGTGGCGTGGGAGCCGCTTGACAGCATAGCATTCTCACGGACAGACCCAGGCCTAGCCAGAAACTGGGTGTCAGCCCCTGTCCCCATGAGAAGCGAAACGTGGGGCCGCTCGTGCTTCACTGAAAGCACGCGGCCCGCAGCCGAAGGGAACAAATCAGAGCCCGTATCCCGCTGGTGTTGGGGGGGGTGACCGGAGAGCAAGCTAGACACAGCTAGATGGCAACGTTTTTTTAGGGCGTGCTCATCTAATGTAGCCGATCCCTCGGCCGCCAAGGCTGTCGGCCTTGCGATCGCCTGTTTTTTTTGTGTCCAGGGTACCTCAGGCGGGGGAAACATGGCCGCTGGCTGGGGGCCTCGCCACAGCCGCTGGCGAGGAGGCGCCCTCACCTCTGGCTGCGCGGTGTGGGACCTAGGTCAAATACCGCCCGCGCTCCTGCGGAAAGACCAAAGTCCCTCTGCGGAGAGGGGAGCCCTGAGGAGGGAAACCCCTTCTCTCCTCCTCAAGGGGAGACTGATCCAACCAAAGATGTCTGTAAACAAGCGTTGACAACATCCTAGCCCTCCCTGCGGTTATAGCTTGCGGCTAGGTCAAAAGCTAATAACCTCAAAACCTCACGCGATGTTTCGACGTCGGCTGGCCCACCACTCGCCTCATGGCGTCGGCTGTGCGGGACACCGTTCCACCATGTCAGAGGCAAAGGACTGATGCCACCTGCTTCACAAGCACGGAGCACCACTGGTGGCTGCAGACAAAAGACTACTACTAGTGAAGCACTGCCTCACTAGTAGGAATGCAACAACCTGTGGTGTGCACCCATGAAGGGGTAAATGAATAAATGAACTAAAACTCCACCAACACACTGAAGAATGGGCTAGCCCATACACACAAATGTTAAGGGAATGCAGACCAGAGAAAAACACCAGTCCCGCACACAATTCATAGATTCACAAAAAGCACACCAGCCCTAGGCCTCAGCCCATCCACCCATGAAAATGGTAAACGAGCCCCCGCTAAACCCCCAACATTAGACACCGATTGACCGTCAGCATGAATTAATCTTAAAAATACATCTACAAATGGTCCGAGTCCGAGTCATCAAGGTAGAGTCCACTCCACTCCAGTCAAAAATAAAACACGGTCTACGTTAAACATAAATTACACAGCGGTCACCGTTTCAAAGGGAGTTTATTTACTTAGCAATAGCCAAACAAATAGCCAAAAAAATGCATCAATATCGTATGCAAAATGATTATGGCATATTACAACAACAAAAAAACGTTTATTTATCATTTATCAATTAACAAGTCCGAGTCCTCGTCCGCACCTTCCGAGTCCGAATGCAATCAATGCTCGAGTCCCAAGTCCAAGTCGAGTCACGAGTCCTGAAAATCAGAATCCAGGACTCGGACTGACTCTAGTACTACAACACTGTCTGTCTGTCTGTCTGTCTGTCTGTCTGTCTGTCTGTCTGTCTGTCTGTCTGTCTGTCTGTCTGTCTGTCTGTCTGTCTGTCTGTCTGTCTGTCTGTCTGTCTGTCTGTCTGTCTGTCTGTCTGTCTGTCTGTCTGTCTGTCTGTCTGTCTGTCTGTCTGTCTGTCTGTCTGTCTGTCTGTCTGTCTGTCTGTCTGTCTGTCTGTCTGTCTGTCTGTCTGTCTGTCTGTCTGTCTGTCTGTCTGTCTGTCTGTCTGTCTGTCTGTCTGTCTCTCTCTCTCTCTCATCTCTCTCTCTCTCTCTCTCTCTCTCTCTCTCTCTCTCTCTCTCTCTCTCTCTCTCTCTCTCTCTCTCTCTCTCTCTCTCTCTCTCTCTCTCTCTCTCTCTCTCTCTCTCTCTCTCTCTCTCTCTCTCTCTCTCTGTGTGTGGTGTGACAGGAGGGGGTTATTGTGTGTGAGGGGTTTGTATTGTATTGTACAATGAAGGAAACCAGCCAGAGGCAGGGAACACAAAGAGAAAATGAAGTGAGAGAGACAGGCATGCATCAAGCATGAAATGATTCCTAGAGAGAAACCCTCCTACTCTCTTGATTGAACGGAACTCCCAGTTAGCAGCACAAAGGGAGGATGAGGTGGATGACTGAAACCAAACAAATACAATATCAAGCTCACATAGTACATTCTACACTGACATGTTTTTAAAATCCATCCATCACTTTTTCCTCTAGCGCCACCATCAGGCAAAACCGAGAATAGGATATCTCACAAAGTAATGGCCTGTTTACCATCAAATGTACAGCCATGACCCAAAGAGCCAAAGAACCTTTCCTCTGCAGGTCCTACACATTATGCAAAAAACTAAAATCGCTCGCAGATAGGATAGTATTCTTGTTCTCATGCGCAACATGGAAATGTTGTTGACACAGCAGGGAATAGTATGGGTATAATTACTCCTACTAGATATGAAACTCTTTGAATTTAAATAATTTCAGAGAATGTCATCGGAGCGTTTACAGAGAGGAGCGTCCCCTCAGCCGACAAACAAGACATTTGCATATGGAGTCACGGGTGGTAGAGTTGCAGGGAATTGCCACCGCGTGTCACAAGCTGAGGCGAAGCATCACGGCGGATGAACGATTCCTTGTTTCTGAACAACGCCTCTCGCACACAAGAGGAACCGCGGTAAACAAAAGTGAACGCAACATTGCGCGCGTGAGGGAAGACGTGAGGGAAGACATGAGGGAAGACATGAGGGGGGAGACGTGAGGGGAGACAAGAGGCAGAGTGAGAGTGGTGTCTCTGCTGAACTCACGTCGCTGAAAGCCTTGGCACGCGCGCAGTGTTGCGTTCACTTTTGTTTACCGCGGTTCCCCTTGTGTGCGAGAGGCGTTGTTCAGACACAAGGAATCGTTCATCCGCCGTGATGCTTCGCCTCAGCTTGTGACACGCGGTGGCAATTCCCTGCAACTCTACCACCCGTGACTCCATATGCAAATGTCTTGTTTGTCGGCTGAGGGGACGCTCCTCTCTGTAAACGCTCCGATGACATTCTCTGAAGCATTGGTTCCTCGAAATGATTTAAATTCAAAGAGTTTCATATCTAGTAGAAGTAATTATAAGCATATGATTCCCTGCTGTGTCAACAACATTTCCATGTTGCGTGAGAACAATAATACTATCCTATCTGCGAGCGATTTTTGTTTTTGCATAATGTGTAGGACCTGCAGAGGAAAGGTTATTTGGTTCATGACTGTATATTTAAAAAAGTGATGGATGGATAAAAAAAAAAACCGACATGTTAACTTGTCAGTGTAGAATATACTATGTGAGCTTGATATTGTATTTGTATGGTGTCAGTCATCAGTTGTCAGATGTTAGCATATTAGCATAGCATATTAGCGGGTTAGCATTCTAATAATAATAATAATAATAATAACTTAGTTTCATATAGCGCCTTTCAGAAGACCCAAGGTCGCTTTACATAGGGGGAAAAAACAACAAAAGTAACAAACACAGTGGACAGACACAACATACAAAGTGAGAAATTAGGGGTTGAAGGCCAAGTTGAAGAGGTGGGTTTTGAGGAGTTTTTTGAATGAGTCCAGAGTTGGGGCGTTGCAGAGTTCTGCGGGGAGGGAGTTCCAGAGTTGTGCTAAGTAATTAGTATGTTCTTATTGTAAGCATATTGTTATAGTCAGCATGCATGATGTTATCCTGCTAGCATGTTATGCTAACTGCTGTTTCATGCATCATCACACATTAATATAGTTGGGCACATTGGAAGAGTCTCTGATTTACAGCCAATACCCGATCTATGCAATTTCAGGACCGTTTAAAGGTCCCCTCCACTCAAAGACATTTCTACAGTTAGTTCTACAGTCGTTTCAGCAAATATCTTAGTTATAACAAGATTGTGTTTGTGTTTGGATGAAACACATTTTTGGTGAGTTTTAGGTGGAAAAATAGAAAATGTATACGCTTGGGGGAAGACATGAGGGGGGGAGATGTGAGAGAAGACATGAGGGGGGGAGGCATGAGGGGGGGAGGCATGAGGGGGGGAGGCATGAGGGTAGACATGAGACGTGAGAGAAGATAACGTGACTTAATTTGGCACACTAGGTTCTGGATCCGTTCGGAGGAGAAGAAAAGGCTGGAAACAAGTGGTTTGTGGAGCAATGGTCCGAGAGTCAAAGTTTGTTTTATTGGCAAACAGCAGCAATGTAATTCTCCAAAGCATTCACAGGATATCAAAATCTCTCTGCCACACAGCTTGTCCTGTCGTGTGTGTCCTCTAATGTCCAGATGAGTGGTTTATATGTGCTCAAATCCAATCTAAATGTTGTGATGTGATCCGTTATCCCTACTAGGTAAACCGGTTTGGTCAGTGTGTGAGCCCTAATCTCTGTCACATGCACTACTGTGTGGGTGTGGGTATATGTTCCCGTTTTATAGCGTTGTGAATATGAACTATATACCGCAATGTTCTGGGGTAATTCCTGCAAAGCTAGTTATAGGGCACTAAGCTAATAACGTTAAATCGTTTCAGCCCTACACAAGCTAGAGTTAAAAATCAAAATGCATATGATCTGTATCATGTTCCACCATGAATGCATGAAAGGGGGGGGGGCGGGGGAAGTTGTTTCTGATTATTGATTACCAATAACGGCATTCGTTATTGCAACATCATACGCTGACCGGGTGGATGGCTATGAGAACAAAGCCCGATCAGACTGAAATTGACGTCAAATCGCTCTTACCTGTGGCCGGTTGGATTCCAAAAAGAATTTCCCAGTTATTTGATCGCCATCTGGTAGATCGATATGTCCATTGGCTGATGCTATATTCCTTTACTGCATACTGAATTCGGCGTCGCAAAAAGTATTCCAGGCGATCGGGTGAAGCCCTCGCTTCAGGCTAACAGAAACGCTAACCTGGAGCGAAAAAGAAGTGACACCCGGTCTGCAACAGGGGAAACTGCATTCTCGAGACAGCGCCAATACCAGGATCTGGCCGGTACTGCACTTTCGGAGTCCCGATATGCCGTTTCCAGTGAAAATACAGCTCTGGAACATTGAGTAGGATATTAAAATGGAATAAAAGCAAAACCGAGTTTACCACGTATATATATGTGGTTGGCCTTCAATACGTGGTTGGCCGCGAATCGGTAAGATAATAATAAGATAATAATAATGATAACAATAATAATCAAAGTAATAATAATAATAACAAAAACAACAACATTAATAATGAGTCTAAACAAATTAACATGAAACTGTAAAACAAAGTGACATGAATGGTTTTATGAGATTGAAACTATTCATTTAATAATGTATATTTAAGCTTGGATTTGAGTGATGAAATAGATGAGCAAATTTTTATTGGAGGGTTTTGAATTCCAAATAGTAGGACCTCTAAATCTTATACTGAACTGACCTAATGACGTGCGGAAGAAATTACGAGAGAATGTTGTTATATTATGATTGCACTTATTGTATATTGTATTTTGTATTGTATTTATCATGTATTTAGACAGTGAGAGAGAGAGAGAGAGAGGAGAGAGAGAGAGAGAGAGAGAGAGAGAGAGAGAGAGAGAGAGAGAGAGAGAGAGAGAGAGAGAGAGAGAGAGAGATGGAGAGAGATAGGGAAATAAGGAGAGAGGGAGAGAAAGAGAGAGAGGGGGCAGTGAGAGAGGGGGGAGAGAGAAATAGAGGAGGGGGAGAGGGAGAAAGGGAAGGAGAGGAAGAGAGGGGGGGAAACAGTGGGAGAGAGTGAGAGAGAGAGGGGAGGGGAGAGAGAGGGAAGGGCGAGAGAGAGAGAGAGAGAGAGAGAGAGAGGAGAGAGAGAGAGAGAGAGAGAAGAGAGAGAGAGACCGAGAGGAGAGGAGAGAGGAGAGAGAGAGAGAGAGAGAGAGAGGCGAGGATAGATTTAATGTATTCCTGATGAGAGGGGGGCAGAGAGGTCCTTCCTCCCGGCCCGTGGGAGAGCGCTAGCCGCAGAGCGCCGGACGGAGCGGCTGAGAGGAGGAGAATCTAGTGAGAAATGGCAGATGATGAAACGAATAGATTGAGAGAAAGCCACGGAGGTTATGACACAGTGGGGGCGGGAGAGAGATGGAGGAAGGCAGAGAGACATGGAGGGAGAGAGAGATATGGAGGGAGAAAGAGAGCGAAGAGAGAGAGAGAGAGATGGAGAGAGATGACGAGAGAGAGAGACGAGAGAGAGAGAAGAGAGAGAGAGAGAGAGGGATATGGAGGGTGGGTGGGTTTTTTATGATAGTGTTAAAGAAAGGAAAGGAGAGACATGTTTTTTGCTGTTTTATTGTCAAGATGGTTTGCCACCATTTTGATTTAGCTACAAATACTGAGGCGTTTCATGCCAATGAGAGAGAGAGAGAGAGAGGAGAGAGAGAAGAGAGAGAGAGAGGAGAGAGAGAGAGAGAGAGAGAGAGAGAGAGACCCTTTTCAACAGCAGGGACCTTTTGAGGGACCAGGGTAGAGACATTGGACACCCATTTTGTCAATGTCATCTGCTTTCCATGCAGCGTGTCGAAGTGTCCTTGGGCAAGACACTTGACCCCTAACTGCACCCGATGAGCAGGTCGGCACCCTGCGCGTGATCGCCCCCCGCCGTCGGCGTGTGAACGTGTGAGTGAACGGGTGAAAAATGTGAGGAACAAATTGTAAAGCGCTTTGGATAAATGCTGTTATATAAATGCATCATTTACCATTTATTTACCATTTATACACGGCAAAAGGAGTATGCAGGAAACATTGGTCTCTTCATGTAGCTGTGATCCCGAAGATCTGAGCAGAGAGAATTGTCCTTCGCGTTCTAGACGCCGGCATGCCCGGAGACCCTTCTCACACGTCACAATGACTCATCTGCCTAATCCTCGCCCGTCGTCTTTACACCGGCAGTGGGCTGAGAGAACATAACGTTCCCTGTAATGTAGTCCCAGGGCCAAAATGTTCCAGGTAACCTCGTAATCAAAAATGGTGCCAGAGAGAGAGAGAGAGAGAGAGAGAGAGAGAGAGAGAGAGAGAGAGAGAGAGAAAAAGGAGAGAGAAAAGGAGATAGAGACAGACAGAAAGGGACACAAAGAGACGGACAGAAAAGAGAGTCAATGATTGGTCTTTTGGAGTCCCTCCCACAGAGACATGGTGACTCACCACTCACACATACGCCATGTGTGTGCATGTGTGTATGTGTGTATGTGTGTGCATGTGTGTGTATGTGTGTGTGCATGTGTGTATGTGTGTGCATGTGTGTGTGATGTGAAGGCTTGCTGACTGACAGGGCATCCAGCTATCGGTTGTCACATGAAAGGTGGGATAGAACAAAGGCTGACCACATGGTAATAATAGTAATAATAGGCTACATGTTTTATGTCTAATTAAAATAATATGCAATGTGAGAAGACACAACTTTTACCTAATGGGTTTTGGTGAAAAGCTACTGGCTCCCCTGGACTCGTGGTAAATGGTAAATGGACTGCATGTCAGCTTTTATCATTCACCCGTTCACTCACACATTCACACCGACGGCGGAGGTGACCATGCAAGGTGCCAACCTGCTCATCAGGAGCAGTTAGAGGGTTAAGTGTCTTGCTCAAGGACACTTTGACGCGCTGCCGGGAGGAGCCGAAATCGAACAGGGAACCTTTACGATTACCAGAAGTCTGCTCTACCTCCAGCGTACTCCAGCCTCGAGACAAAACAGCATAACTGCATCATAAAGCTGTAGGCTACGTGACATAACATTGTAACATAATACATAACATAACTGTTGAGATGGAGCCTACCTGTGATTAGTAGTCTACAGAGGTATCCATGGGCAAAAGAAGCCACCCAACTCCTCGTCCAATCAACAGTCATCTCCCGCCTCGACTACTGCAACGCACTGCTCGCTGGCCTCCCGGCCACTGCCACTAAGCCTCTTCAACTCATTCAGAACGCAGCGGCCCGCCTGATCTCAAACCTACCGAAGTCGGCCCATGTCACCCCACTTCTTAGGGACCTGCACTGGCTCCCCATTGCTGCACGAATCCGCTTCAAGGCCCTTCAAGGCACTCCTATCCGAGCTCCGGGAGGGTCATCAAGGAGAAGCCGCCTTTTCTCAGTCCTTGCCCCACAATGGAATGAACTGCCCACCCCAGTTAGGACAGCCGAAACCCGTCCAATCTTTCGCCGTCAACTAAAGACGCACTTATCTGAAATAAAAAATGTTTTTAACCCTAACTAACCTTACTGTCATGCACTTGTCCTAATAAACTAACCTACACTGTTATGCCCTGTCAAGGCAGACCGCAGTAACTTCCAAACAGTGAAACTGAGAAAAATGGCTTTAAAGTTTTTTGACTTGCCATCCAAAATGTGTTATAGGTAGATAGATGATAGTACCCAGATTTAACATGTATTAATGAAGTAATCTTTAGGCATACAAAAATATGACGTAATTATTTTAATTAACCCCAAAAAAGCAGATACTGCACTCTGCTGCACGATTTCCTTAAATAATTATACAGGTAATGTACAGGCAAAGTGCGGTAACTTCAAATACAATGTTGTTTTCCCTCCAGCTTTCATAACTTAACCTAGCCATTTTATTTGGATCATCATCATTCCAATATATTCAGGTGTTAAATTTCATTTTCAAAATGGCTAGGTTAAGTTATGAAAGCTGGAGGGAAAACAACATTGTATTTGAAGTTACTGCACTTTGCCTGTACATTACCTGTATAATTATTTAAGGAAATCGTGCAGCAGAGTGCAGTATCGTCTTTTTTTGGGGTTAATTTAAATAATTATGTCATATTTTCGTATGCCTAAAGATTACTTCATTAATACATGTTAAATCTGGGTACTATCATCTATCTACCTATAACACATTTTGGATGGCAAGTCAAAACACTTTAAAGCCATTTTTCACTGTTTGGAAGTTACTGCGGTCTGCCTGGGTTTTGAGATTTTGTAGTTACTGCAGTTTTTAAAACCCCATATCTCCAAAACTGAGCGACATTAACATCTGAAACTTGGTCACAAGATAAAACATTTATTGACAAGGTCAATTTCACACAATTTTGACTTTTTCGAGTTACTGCGGTTAGCCTTGACAGGGCAGTCTAAGTAGCACTCAACACTTTGATGAACATTGTTACTCAGCTGATAGAGTTGTGCCCTTCCTGATGACTTGTCGTACAGAACTTGAAAGTCACTTTGGATAAAAGCGTTTCAGCTAAATGACTAAATGTAAAATGGGCATGGGGCCATCAGCACCGGAAAGCAGATCTTTGGAGATATTCCACCTTTTCATTAGACACCCTGCTTGGGATTTTATTGACCATGAAGTTCAAATCTCACCCCCCAATTGCTCACGTAATTTCTGCTTAGATACAGCGTGTCTTAAGTCATCATCATGAATTGTGCGTGTCAAATCATCATCATCAGCATCAGTTGTGTGCGTGTCAAATCGATTCTATTCCTCTCAGCTACAGTACAGTGTGCGACTTCCTGTGCCGTCAGCAGCCAATGTGTGTTGTGTCTGTTGTGATGTTCTTTTAAGCAACGATAGGGAGCTCAAGTGAGCCTGCAGTGGATGAAGGAGTTCAAGTTTCAAGTTCAAGTTTGTTTATTATTATATGTCACAACTAGGGATGTCCGATATTATCGGCCGACCGATATTATCGGCCGATATCGGCAGTAAAATGTGATATCGGTTTAAAAAAAGAAAAAAACAATAACAATATTTGTTATATATATATCCAGTGAAATTATTAGTTACCTGAAATTATTCAGTTTTTTTGGGGGGGGGAACCCTGCATATATCGGTATCGGTTGATATCGGTTGATATCGGTATCGGAAATTAAGAGTTGGACAATATCGGAATATCGGTATCGGTAAAAAAGCCAATATCGAGCATCCCTAGTCACAACAAAATACAGAATACTTTATATGAAATGCTTATTTCTGAAAGCGCCCCTGGGAGTGTGCTACAGTACATACAGTAAAAAAGAAAGTAAGTAAGTAAGTAAAAGTAAGTAAAGTCAATATACATATACAATATACAACACAGAGTAAAATGAGTAACAGTGAGGTACAATGCAGAAATGAGATAGGGTACAAACTTAGGGTATAGGGTGTTTTTTTTCATAATAGGTTTAATGTCCTTCTATGTTTCTGTTTCTTTTCTGGCTTAAACATCTAGCCCAGGGACTACAACTGAAAACTACTGTAGCAACCCTGTTTTAATATTTGGCATATTTACATTTGTTTTTATTTGTATTAATTTATAAATGTATAACTGTTGATTGATATGCACTGTCCGCTGATCAAATAAACTGAGTAAACTAATGAGGTATGGATGTAGTGCAAATCTTTGGAGTGGAGATAAAAGCAGGGTTTCCTGTGAAAAGTCAGGCAGGCTCAACTGCTACAGTCCAAACAAAAGCTTCCGGTCATTTTCTAAAGATCCAGTTTATCACATGTATTTGGGGCTATGGATGATGACAATGTGGTCGAGGCATGTAGTGGTCATGTCATATAGGCAGGAGGCCCGCTTCTATCGGTCAACCTGACCTCCCACTGTCACGTCTCCCAACCACAAATCCGGCAACTCCCCTGGACCTCATTATCCTTTTATTATTTATGATCCTTTTTTATCTCATTTGTTTTATTTTTCCTGTTGTTACTATACATATATATATATATTCATATTTGTTTTAGCCTTTCTTTTATACACCTTCTCTCTCTCTTTGTACTGTAGTGTCCTTGAGTCTGAGAAAGGCTCTTCTCTCTTTAAATCCAATTCATTATTATTATTATTATTTATTATTCTCCTGTGACTCCGGCATGATTAACACCACGGTAACTCCCCTCTGTGTATCAGACCACTTCTTTGTATCCTTCTCACTACTAACTCATATGCTAAACCCCCAAACCACCCACTCCCAACCAGTGATGCCACAGATTACTTGTAAAAGTAATCTGATTACTGATTACTGATTACTCCTTTAAAAAGTAATCTAAGTTACTTTACTGATTACTTGATTATCAGAGTAACTTAGTTACTTTGAAAGTAACTAGGTTACGAAGTCGTCGTCGTTCCCCCAACAGTTTTTTTTAAGCGCTTTATTGAAAGTGCATAAATTGTTTTTAACTTGTTTCTCTGCACATAACGTAAATTGTTAAACTAGTGCTTCAGCTTCTGTACCATCAAGTATGGTAAAGCAACAGTCTATGATGCTCACAGCATTAGAGCAGCCAGCCAGTGGTTTTACAAAACCAGTGTATCACATCTAACAAATGCAGGCTGAACTATTATTTCAATTATATCAACTGTAACTATTAAATAGTTTTTATAAATGTCTCTCTATAAACATACAATCAGTCTCTCTTTAACATGTAAATTAACTGTAAATCTGGCAAATAAGAGCTTTTGCTCTGCCACCATCAACCCTCCTGTACCTAGTC